>NC_133335.1:221850097-222150097 GCF_042186555.1 Aquarana catesbeiana
ACAGTATTGCATGAGCGCGCAATTGTCATTCAAAGTGCAACAGCACTGAAAGCTGAAAATTGGCCCATGGTCAGGAAGGGGTGAAAGTGTCTGGTAGGCAAGTGGTTAAATATAAGCAAAGGCAGCAGGGGTGAACAATTCTAAGCCGTTCTGGTTTACATGGAATCTGCAAGATTCGAGGAGGCGTTTGACCTCCTTCTGCAATTCATCCTCGTGTTCATTGGCGAATCTCTTTATTATGTTCTCTCTATTCACAATCTCTTTATTATTATCATAAGTATGTACCGCGTTTCTTATGTCCTCGTTATCACGTAGCAGATTACTTAAAGACTCAGTTTCTGCACAGTTGCCATGTGGCCAATCCTCTTGTTTGTCGGTTTTCACAAACTTGGGATCAAATTTAACAATATACGATTCGTAGCATTTGGTACAAGGGCAAACTGGCTTATATTTATTATTACTAGTTTTAAACTTGTAGGAATCACAGCACACGTCGTTGGGGAACTGAATGCCACGGCCGCTTTCTTTACATCTCACTTCGTAGGAAATGACCTTGTCCCACACAAGCAGGGCAGATATGGCAATCATTATCTGTCTGGGCACTGTGCCTTTGTAGGCTATGGATGACCCGTAGGTGTTGGCACTGTTGGGTTTGTTAACACAGCTGTGAGAAATCACAGTAGCAGACAGTGCAAAGTTCCTGGGTTGAAGTTGGTTTTTTTCATCTTTATAAAAATTTACCAAAAATTCCTTGTTCCTCTTCTCCAGTTCTTCCAAGATGGACTCTTTCCTTCCACCATGAATCTTGGTAATCTTGATGGAAAAAAAAAACCCAAAAGTAATGCAGATTAATTAAATAGTTAAAATAGTTAAAGCTCAACTACAGTTTTTCCAAAGGTATCTGGTCAGTGCATCTCATACCAGTTGAAGAGATGCTATCAAAACATATTTCAGAGCTACACTATATTGCCAAAAGTATTGGGACACTTGCTTTTACACGCACATGAACTTCTTTTTTTTTTTCTCAGAAACAAGTTTATTAAAGGACAAAGGTTACAACCATGTCATAGATTCCAGTTTCACCATATCAGTTTACATGCATTATATCTGATCATCCCTACCCCTCGGCCTAGAGCTTGGTATTTCCAACATACATTTTTAATAGTATTATCACCCAGCAACCTACATGTCCTACTGTGCTTGCCATCTGCTAGCAGTAAAACCTGGTGTTATTCCTCTTGCGGTTGTCCCACCACAGTAACCTATCCAGTATGAGGTCCACGACGGATAGGCCCGGGGGAACTCAGCCAGGGTGACCAGTGTTTCAAATTTGCTAGCACTTTCCCTGTGTTGAAAGATTAACTTTTCTAGCCGTAGCGTGTCCCCCACCTTGTTAATCCATTCCTTGAGCGAGGGGGGGGCTCGGTCGCCTTCCATCGCCAAAGGATGAGTAGACGTGCCTGAAATAGGGCTCTTGCAATGGGCGGTTTAAAAGTGTCCTCCAGGGGAAGGTCGTCTAGGACAGTGGTCATCAACCCTGTCCTCAGGGCCCACTAACAGGCCAAGTTTGCAAGATAACTGAAATACATCACAGGTGATATCATTTGCTGCTCAGTGATTGCAGTATTCTAGTCTGCATCTCCCCAAGGTAATACATAAAACCTGGCCTGTTAGTGGGCTCTGAGGAAAGGGTTGATGACCACTGGTCTAGGATGCCCAAGATACACGGTTTGGGGTCAGTCAGGATAGTACCTGAGAAGGCTTTGTTGATGGTAGTCAGGACCCCTGTCCAATATAGGTGTAGCTTGGGGCAGCGCCACAGCATATGGATTATGTCTCCATGGTCTCTCGCACACCTTGGGCATTCGGAGTCTGGTCTCGCCCCCATTCTGGCCAGCCTGGCTGGTGTGTAATGCACTCTCAGTATAATATACAGCTTTGACAAGCATTGTGCTACATTTAAAGGAGGACATTTGTACTGCTTGAAGCGGCTCTTCCCACTGCTCCCCCTCGAGGGCACCCACGTCATTCTCCCACTTGGTCACCGTCCTTAAGGGGAATCCCATCAGGAATACCCCAAGTAGCATCGAATAGCAGTTAGAAATAAAGCCTCTAAAACTGATCACCTCCTCCTCCATATAGTGAAATATGGGGGTCGGGGAATAGAGTCCACGGAGTCTCACCGGTCTGAGACCTAATCACATGTTGCAGTTGGAGATAGTAAAAATGCATCATCTGTGGAAGCCGAAATCGCTCCCGCAGATCAAACAAGATGCTCAATTTACCTGCCACGAAAATGTGGCGTAGGTGTGTGACTCAGTGCCTCCTCCAACGGGCCCCACGCGCCAGTGTCTGTAGTTCCGGGTAGTGCCCATTGTTCCAGATTGGACTGTACTTGGTAAAGCCTTCTACCGTCTGTAACTGCCTGGTCTTGTTTCATATTTTCTGTACTAGGGCAAATGGGAATCTCTTATTAGACTTTGCGTTGGTCAAGGCCTCTAACCCCTCTGCTACATCTGGAACCCCCATTTCGTGGCACATAAGGGTTTTAATGGGGTCTGCCGCTGGGTGGCCCTCCACCTCCCCGACCAGCGGGGTAAGGGCTTGGGCATGCTGCAGCTGGGAAGCGATATAGTAAAGCCATGGGTTGGGCAAGGCCAGACCTTCTTCGTCCTTAGGTTTCTGTACTTGTTCCAGCTTAACGGTGGGGGGCTTGTCCTGCCACAGGAATTACCTAAAAACAGAGTTAATAATGCAAAATATTTTTAGGGGGATCACCATGGGGGTGTTATGTAGTATATAGAGGAACTGGGGCATGAAAATCATTTTGATAAGGTTCACTCTTCCCACCAGGGACATTTTTAGGCTCAACCACACTTTTATTCGGGCACGGATATGTCCCAGCAGCGGTGACAGATTAAGGGGGGTATACTCTAGTATTTAGGGGTGACCTGGATTCCTAAATATTTAAAGCTAGAGGTTACCGGTATTTGGAGTGCCGCAAGGTCCTGGGCATCAGGTTCTGCATCTAGTACCATTAGTGATGATTTATTTCAATTGATCACCAGGCCGGAGTACGTTTCAAATTGTACTATGATTGACATCACTGCTCTCAGGGAGTCTGAAGTGTCTACGCACATGAACTTTAATGACATCCCAGTCTTAGCCCGTAGGGTTCAATATTGAGTTGGGCCCACCCTTTGCAACTATAACGGCTTCAACTCTTCTGGGAAGACGCTCAACAAGGTTTAGGAGTGTGTCAATGGGGATTTTGACCATTCTTCCAGGAGCGCATTTGTGAGGTCAGGCACTGATGTGGACGAGAAGGCCTGGCTCGCAGTCTCCGCTCTAATTCATCTGAAAAGTGTTCTGTTGGGTTGAGGTCAGGACTCTGTGCAGGCCAGTCAAGTTCCTCCACCACAAACTCACTCGTCCATGTCTTTATGGACCTTGCTTTTTGCACTGGTCCAAATCATTTGGTGGAGGGGGGATTATGGTATGGGGTTGTTTTTCAGGGGTTGGGGTTGGGCCTGGGCTTGGCCCCTTAGTTCCAGTGAAGGGAAGTTTTTAAGGCGTTAGCATACCAAGACATTTTGGACAATTTCATGCCCCCAACTTTCTGGGAACAGTTTGGGGATGGTCCCCCTCCTGTTCCAACATGACTGCACACCAGTGAACAAAGCAAGGTCCATAGAGACATGGATGAGCGAGTTTGGGGTGGAGGAACTTGATTGGCCTGCACAGAGTCCTGAGCTCAACCCGATAGAACATCTTTGGGATGAATTAGAGCGGAGACTGCAAAGAAGAATTCTGGAAGAATGGTCAAACACTCCCATAGACACACTCCTAAACCTTGTGGGGACAGCCTTCCCAGAAGAGTTGAAGCTGTTATAGCTGCAAGCCTGCAAAGGGTGGGCCAACTCAATATCGAACCCTACGGACTAAGATTAGAATGTCATTAAGGTTTGTGTGTAAAGGCAGATGTCCCAATACTTTTGGTAATATAGTGTATTGGTTACCAAATTAAACAATCTATTACCTTGCACGTGAGTTTAAAGTGGTTGTGACCCTAAAAAAAAACAAAAACAAACACCCTGTTCCTTAAAGGCATGATCTATAGCACAGTGCTTGTACTATGTAATTTGTCCTTTCCTATCTTGTAATATACCTGGTTGATCCTGACTGTTCCTGTGTCCCCCTGTCTGCACTGACCACGGTAATCATGGCTGCTGACCCATGATTACCGTGGTCAGGTTACATGCCTCTGTAAACTTTCTGCTCTGAGTCTCTCCCCCCCTCCCTCTCTGCCTGTCAGCAGGAGATCAGCTCTACTCTCCACCTTGTCCCTCCTGCCGCTATTCAGCTGCAATATGCAGCAAATATACAAAACGCATACACAGTAGTAAATGGCAGCATAATCCAGAGGGGATACCAGTAATGACAAAGACGTTTAAGGGTTTAGTAAGTGGGTTGCCATGGTGTGAGATATTCCCCACATGAAAGAGGGTGCATGAGAGGATTATCTGTGCCATGGCTTAGATCAGGGGTAGGCAACCTGGGGACTCTCCAGCTGTTGAACTACATGAGGCATTGCAAGGCTGGCAGTTACAATTACTCCCAGAGGCATGATGGGACTTGTAGTTCTGCAACAGCTGGAGGGCCCCAGGTTGGCTACCCCTGGCTTAGATAGATGTACATTTTTTTTTTGCAGTGTATAAATTGTCAAGCATGACATGCTTGCCTTTTTCCAGCCCTTCCAGTGCCTATTCCGGGCACTTTTCCATCCAATGACACCAACAATGGGGCATAATTCCTGTCGCTGACACCAACAGTAGGGCACTATTCCTCCCACTAACACCATTAAATGGACACAATTCCTTCCACTGACACCAGCGCTGGGGCAGAATTTTTTCCACTGACACCAATGAAGGGGCATTATTCCTCCTACTTACATCATCAAAAGGCCACAATTTCTTCCTTTGACACATGGGTGGAGCATAATTCCTTCTATAGATGCCAACAATGGGTCACTATTCCTCCTGCTGACATTATCAATGGGGCAGAATTCTTTCAATTGACACCAACGGTGGGTCAATATTCCTACAACTGACACTAAACATGGGAATGGGGCACTATTCCTTCCACTGACATCGATGGGGCATTGTTTACCCCCACTGGATGCCATGACATTTTCTACTCCTATTGGCCCTAGTCCAGCCCCTCTAAATCCTGAAGGACCGTAAACTGGCCCTTTGCTTAGAAAGTTTGGAGACCCTTGCTCTAGACTAACATGGTCAAGGATTCCAAAGAGAAATGATTTGGGGTTTAGCTGTCCGGTAAGCCCATATGGTCGTGCAAAAATGCAATTTGTGTTCCAGCAGTGGATGAAAAAAAGAACTCAGGGCTTGTTTACATGTGGGACATAGCAGGCTGTTAAACGGTTTATATGTTGCCAGACGCACTGGCGTTGGGTAAGCTCTCTGAAGGACATACAGTATAATTACGTTGGCTTATCTGAGGCCTTAAAGAGTAACTCCACTTTTGTTGAGAAAGGGTCCTACCTGCTTATGCTTTGAAGAAAACAGCTGTACGTTTCACCAAGTTCTTTGGATATTGATTCTGAATGGGAGGGACTAACTTTTATCAGCCGGTGCACTTTGAGTGCTCTGTTTAAAAAAACTGCAATGTCTGTATCCATATACAGTAGGTGTAATTAACCCTTTGGGAGTATGTCACCAAAAATGACATTTTTGTTGCAGAGGTCACTTCCCGCATGTAGGGCGCCATATGACATCCTGGACTTGACGTGGAGATATCTGGATGATGCCTGCAGCTCCAGGCATTATCCAGATATCTTCCTTTTCAGGCGGTGATTCCCTACAATGTAAAAGCTGTCCTAGAAGCTGATTAGCCACTGGATTACTTTTACAGGCACTGGGAGAGGACGTCTCTCTGGGTTCAAAAATTCAAACCAGGGAAGATATATCAATCATGGAAGTAGATAAATTTGTGTACACAGCAAGCAGCGTGGCAACGGCACCTATGTAGGCCCCACCCTTTATGTTTCGTCACAACGCCCCAGATGACGTCACTTGTGACCAAACATGTAGGGCAGATATAGCTTCCCTGGATTGAATTTTTAAGCTTATTTTACTTGATGAAATGTTGAGTACCTTTTTATTCCTTCTTGCAATATTAAAGAGTGTTTGCGGATTTACACTATGTGGATGTTTCCTTTATTTTATATCCACTATGTACATCCTCTTCCCTACATCCCCTGAGATATACTTGGAGCACTGGACACTTTGTTCCTGAAGGATATGTGATGTCTGTGGATTATATATCCTACTGAGCGCATTTGACTCCATAATAGTCTAGCAACTCTGGTAAGAGTCCATCTTACACTGGGTGGTGGATCACATGGTGATGGTTTTTGTATATTTTATATTGCACGTTTTTATGAACTATAACTTTTTTGGATACTTATTTCTTTGGATTTCTTGATTGACACAAATTCAAGTCTTTAATGTTCAATATTTCATGGACTTATCTTGCTATTTTTTTTAAGCGCTGCTTTATTTTTTGTTTTGTTCACTACACAAATGTAAAAGGGCCCCCTTACAGAGCCTAAAATACTCAGAACTGCTTCCACTGGGCTTGTTAGCCCATCAACCAGCCCAGCAAGCTCACTACATAGCAAAAAGCCCTATTGATCTTTGATTTGTTTGTAGTAATTTTTTTTGTGTGTATGGAAAGGAAATGCTCTACTGAACATGGGATGGGGGAGAGCAATATACTTACATATTCCAGGAGGATGGAGTATGGAGTCTGAGATGGCAAGTGTGTGTTGTATTCTGCTAAAGGCCTTTGAAACACGTTCTGTATGGTATTCCATGCATCGGCAGGAAAAAAATCCTTGGGATTGACTTGTGGATTATTTATGTGTCCAAAAAAAAAGATGGCATGATACACCTAGGGGGAAGAAAATATAAAGTCAGCGGTTTGCAGAAAAAAAATAAACAGCGATGAATTATAGATCGATAAATGCTTATAAAACTCTTAACTGTCCAACAAAAAGGTCAACCAAATATTGGTCCAGTATCAGTGGTTGCTTTCCTTTGCTCCACTATTTTGAGTCCTCGCAGCGAAGCAAGGTCCTCGCCTCCTTTTAGCTCGGGTGGTGACGGACTTGGGAGATACATGCCCCTATGACCTGTGTTTTGATCAATTTATTCCCTTGTGTATGCTCAATGCAAATTGTTTACCAAGTAAATTAGTTCATGTTTCATCACGTCATGTTAATGTACTGCATAGTTTGTTTAGCTGAAACATTATTGATTATCATCAATCACTTTTTTAAATGTATAATTTACTTGTATACTCTTTCTTGTAGAAAATCTATACCCATCTGAACTAATAACAAAAACCTCTGAAGGACCTTTAGTCCATAACATGTAAGGTGTTATACACTGTGTTGACCGTCACTAGTCCCTACTGCACCAGGATAGTGACCAGTCCATACAATTGTATTATTTAGGGTATCAGATATGGTTTTTACGTTTCACATGTATTGTTCTTATATGTATAAAATTGTTAAGTTGTAATAAAATTTATACCTTTTTACTTCTTGGTTTGGTCTGTCTATTAAAGTGGTTATAAACCCTTACAGACCACTTTGACCTACAGGTAAGTCTAGATTAAGGCTTACCTGTAGGTCCAAGAAATATCTCCTAAACCTACACGGTTTAGGAGATGTTTGCAAAAAGACAGGCACCGTTAGAGGCGGCCCCCGTGCGCATGCGCGGGACTGACGTCATCGCGACTCCGGCCAATCACAGCGCCGGAGCCACGATACCCGGAAGGAAGATGGACGCTCCGTAGCAGAGGGGACAGCGGTGACATCGGAGGCTCCTGTGTCAGGCAAGTGACACATAATGGGCTACTATGGGATGCATAGTAGACCATTATGCTTTTCCTTTGCAGGGAAACAAAGAGGAAGTAACACCCATCAGGGTTTACTTCCTTTTTAATGACCCTAAGGGGTCTCTCACCGTACCTTGGGTACCAGGTGTTTTTGCTACTTTCTCACTTTTTGGGTCAGACAAAACTTCATCCACACACAGTCCCATCCCTCTCCCTATTAAATGTGGGAGAGGGGGGCAACCTTCGCAGGGGGGTAGAGGAACCCACAGTGCATTTCCTTTAACCTAGACAACATAAGAATACATTGCAGCAGTAATGCCCCGTACACACGGTCGGACTTTGTTCGGACATTCCGACAACAAAATCCATGGATTTTTTCCCGACGGATGTTGGCTCAAATTTGTCTTGCATACACACGGTCACACAAAGTTGTCGGAAAATCCAATCATTCTAAACGCGGTGACGTAAAACACGTACGTCGGGACTGTAAACGGGGCAGTGGCCAATAGCTTTCATCCCTTTATTTATTCTGAGCATGCGTGGCACTCTGTCCGTCGGATTTGTGTACACACGATCGGAATTTCCGACAATGGATTTTGTTGTCGGAAAATTTTATATCCTGCTCTCAAACTTTGTGGGTCGGAAAATCCGATGGAAAATGTGTGATGGAGCCTACACACGGTCTGAATTTCCAACAACAAGGTCCTATCACACATTTTCCGTCGGAAAATCCGACCGTGTGTACGGGGCATTAGAGTGGTTATACCAGGGACCAGTCTACCGGGGCCAGCTGCAGTCATGGCTCTGGTATTCCTTTTTTTTTTCTTTTTTTTATGATGCTGTGTAATATAAAAGCAATCCTAATTAGCCGCCGCCCTTCAGTACCTCTCTGGGCTCTCATGTCCCACCGGGGAGCTTGGGACTGAAGCCGGTGGTTCCGGACCTTACCTGATAATTTCTATGGCATGAGAAACCGGGAGGGACAAGTATTTTGTTCCTTTCTGGTTTCTGCAGAAAGTAAATAAGCCATTTTTGGCTTGGAAAAGCATATTGAGCTGATTCGAGTTTGATCTCAATGCAAATGAGGGCAAAACCAAAAGTTATTTTCTCTCCAAGTCGAATGTTGTTTATTTGAAATGGAGTGGTTAGGGAAAATACCGCATTATGGGCATTAGATGGAGCAAACAATCATAGTGAATAAGTATTTATTTCCTGTGATCATCAGCTCCGTGATTTCACCTATACTGTGTGAATGAAAAATATTTGAAAATACACCTAGTACTTTTTTATTTTGCCCATATTCGTACAGGACAAGGTACAACATGCAAGAACATAATGAAATTCAATTACAATATGATTTGTGTAGCAATTGTATACGCTATATTACTTTTTTTTTCTTTTCCCCACGAAAGTAGTTGCCCTGTAAGGCGGAACTCCCGGCAGATATTGACAGTTTAGTAGTTCAGTATTCGTTTAATACATCATCCAAGTGACACTAAACAATATTCTTGCTCTCCAAAAATAATCAATACACATTCACTACTTAATGGCCCTGTAGCCTATTTTTAATTAAATCGTTCGTTAGTGTAGTTTTTCTGCCTCCTTGTAGTCTCCTCCATGAACTCTGAACCTCTCCTTTTCCCTCTGAATTGTGTTTGGAACAATCAGTGCATGTTAGTTGTGGTCATGTGCACTGCTCTATACACAATGCAAATCCTACAGTCCAAAGTTCCATCTCGGGAGGGAGCTAGAGGGTGGCTATGTTCCTCCATACAGTCAGTGGTGTAATTTGGTTTTGCGCTGCCCTAGGCAAGACTAAAATCGGGCACCCCCCCATCTAAATTTGTACCACCCCTTCCTCTTTAAGACACACCCCTTCATCTGTAAACCCCACCCCTTTGTCTTCAGGCTCCACCTCAGGAGTTAGAGGCAAAACTCCCCCAAGCTGTGCCGCTATTTGTTTTTTGGTTTTTTTACCACTACTATCACTTTATATTGGCTTTTGACATTTACAAATGCAGCAATTTAGAAACTGGATGAAAGGTTTAGGGCTGGAAAACACTATTTGAAAGATAAAAGGTGCATTTTATATACAACTATATAAATCAGACCAAAATGAGGGACAAATGAGGAGGAACAGAGGGACAGAGGGACATTGCTCCAAATCAGGGACAGTTGGGAGCTTTGGTACAGGAGCCAACCATTCAAAGATGGCACCATGCTTTAACGTATTTGTGCGTACCACACATTCCTGGGGTGGTAAAATACACCCCCCCCTCCTCCACTACAGAAATACACTTACCCTTTGCAGATACTGGAAAACGTCGTCCGTGTTAGCATTAGTTTCCTCCAGCAGTTTATGGAAGACTTCTAGAAAAGCTGTTCCACTAGCCTTGATAGTTTGTTTCAAGTAGTTCTTATGTTTTGCCATGCTTGCTTTCTTCCTACGAAGAGGAATGAAAAATTTCTTGAATTACAAAGATTGTAGAGGCAAAAACCCTATCGGAGAAGTGAAACGCTAACAAATATGGCAACCCAAAACCAAAATGACTTTACCCGATTAAAAAAAAAAGAAAAAAAAGTTACCTTTGTCTCTTTTCTGCTTCCATGTTCTTCTTTTTCTATGGGAAAGAAAAAAAAAACATGCTTTGAATTTAGCTGGCATGATTTTAACCAACAAACTAGTACTGCGTTAGATATGGGGGCTGCCATGGCGACTTAGTTTGAAAATGCTAATTGCTTGGCTGTCTCTGGCCCCGCCGGATCATGTACCTGAAACACAGACTTGTAGCAGAATACATTCTGGCCAAAATTTAAAAGGAAATTCGATTTTATTTTTTCATTTTTTTTTGGATATGAATTATAACAGTAGAAACATTTTTATTTTTTATTTTTTTCAAATTTTTCAGCCTTTGTTTGAAAAAATAAATTATAAAAAATATCTCTTGCGTACAGTGTTGCATGGCCGCGCAATTGCCAGTTGAACCACTTCAGTACTGGGCACACCCCCCCCCCCCCCTCCTGCCCAGGTCAATTTTCGCCCAGCGCTGTCGCACTCTGAATGACAATTGCGTGGTCATGCAATGCTGTACCCATATGACATTTTTATCATTTTTGTTCACATGGATAGAACTTTCTTTTGGTGGTATGTAATCACCACCTGGGTTTTTTATATTTTGCTAAATAAATGAAAAAAGACTGATGGGGAGGCACTGATGAGGAGGCACTGACAGGCATCACTAATGGGCACTGATAGAGGCCACTGACAGGGGGGCACTAATGGGCACTGATAGGGGGCGCTGATAGGTGGCACTGACAGGCATCACTAGGGGGCGCTGATAGGTGGCACTGACAGGCATCACTAGTGGGCACTGATGGGCGGCACTGACAGGCATCACTAGTGGGCACTGATAGGCGGCACTAAAAGGCAGCACTGATGGGCACTGATTGGCATCAATGGTTGGCACTGACAGGCATTAGTGATGGGGCGGACCCCCCTGTGAGGAAAGCCACTTATTGGCTCTCCTCTCCTCATGCGCTGTCAGTGTGAGGAGAGGAATGCTGATAACCGGCAGTTCCTATTTACACTGTGATCAGCTGTCATTGGACACAGCTGATCACATGGTAAAGAGCCTAGGTCATTGGCTCTTTACCGGGATCAGTGATGCGGTGTGTCCCCCCGGGGGCGCACATGAGCGGCTCATTTTGCAGGACGTCATATGACGTCCACTCAGAACGGGAATTCCCCCACCCGGTTGTCATTCTGCTATAAACTGGGTGGGAAGTGGTTAAAGTAGCGCAGTACTGAATAGCAAAAAATGCTCTGGTTATGAAGGGGGTAAAACCTTCCAGAGGCACTTGCCACGGTGCTGCACATGTGATCAGGGATGACATCAGCCATTTGATGGCTTGACGGTTTAGTTTAGAGTACAAGCAACCCTGACAGTTATCATTCAGGGCATGCCTTGAATATATTTTTTTCAATCAATGGATCACCCCACCCACATTGGACCCCATGGATGGAGGAATATTCCCTGTTGGCTTTTGTATTATGACAGATGCTTCTCCCCTGCTGTCAGAATTTTGATTGCAACTGATCGGCTGTAACTCATTTTCATTCATTTGATTTTAATGGCAGATCACATTTCGTGAGGCTTGGTGGCGCCAACAGGGCCACCCATGGTTCAAATTATGGCCCGTTTAAAATTAATCGTCCAAAATTCAAGCTGTGTATGACCATCATCATACGTTTTTTGGCAGGATCAAAGGGTATTTGCTTTGCACTTATGGAACAGATATAATGCAGGTCTTTTAATGGTGTATTTAACAGTCCAAAGGGAGAACTTTATGGTTAAGGTTTACTAACTTTGTCGAAAGTCTAACCACTTGCCACACAGTCACATAAATGTACGTAACTGTGTTCAAGCAGTTATACCAGTCCCATGGCCGCACCTGTCAGTCATAACCCCAGTATTGTTTTTCTTCTGCCAGCGATGGCCTACACTGTAAAAGCGATCCTATCGGCTTATTAGCCACTGGATCGCTTTTACAGGCAGTGGGAGGGTGGGACAAAACCCACCAGAGAGCCTGGCATCCGATCCGGCGGCTGCAGCCAATGACCATAGAGGTGATCTGGGAACGGAACGTCCTTGAGTCATCTCTATGGTCTAGAAGCATTTTGTCACTTCCAGTTATGGGAAAAGGTAAACAGACATTTCTTTTCTGGAAAGCATGATCAATTATTTTATTTTATTTACCTCCTGCTTTCAAGGGTAGAAGAGCGATCTGGGGTCTTATAGACCCCAGATGTCCCCATAAAGAGGACCTGTCATGCTTTATTGCTATCACAAGGGAGGTTTCACATTGTTTGTGACAGCAATAAAAGTGATTAAAAAATAGCTTAACCACTTCTCACCCGCTGTATAGTAAAATGATAGCGATCGTGGTCCTAGGCACACTACCCCGATATCGGTAAAGAGCCGATGATGCGGCTCCTTAACCATGTGATCGGCTGTGTCCAATCACAGCCGGTAACATGCAAACAAGGAAGTGCCATTTATCGGCTCTCCTCGCCTCACACTGACAGAGTGTGAGGAGAGGAGACGCGATCAGTGGAATCTCCTGGCAGGGGAGACCTATACAGGTAAGCAGGGCACTGATCATCAGTGCCCTGATTACAGTACAGCCCCAGCAGTGCCCATCAGTGAGGCCAGTCAGTGCCCATCAGTACCACCTATCCGTGCCGCCTATCATTGCCCATCAGTACCACCTATCCGTGCCGTCTATCATTGCCCATCAGTACCACCTATCTGTGCCACTTATCATTGCCCATCAGTACCACCTATCTGTGCCACTTATCATTGCCCATCAGTACCACCTATCTGTGCCACCTATCATTGCCCATCATTACCACCTATCTGTGCCACCTATCATTGCCCATCATTACCACCTATCTGTGCCACCTATCATTGCCCATCAGTACCACTTATCTGTGCCACCTATCATTACCCATCAGTACCACCTATCTGTGCCACCTATCATTGCCCATCTCATCAGTACCACTTATCCGTGCCGCCTATCATTGCCCATTAGTACCATCTATCCGTGCCCATCAGTGTGGCATATTAGTGCCTCATCAGTGAAGGTGAAAAATTACTTATTTACAAAATTTACTGACAAACAAAGAAAAAACTTTTTTTTTTTTTTTTCAAAATTAAATATCACCAAAATAAAGCTCTATTTGTGTGAAAAAAAATGATAAAAATTTAATTTGGGTACAGTGTGGCACGACGGCGCAATTGTCATTCAAAGTGTGACAGCGCTAAAAAGCTGAAAATTGGCCTGGGCAGGAAGGGGGTTTAAGTGCCCAGTTGGCAAGTGGTTAAACAAAAAATTGTTAAAAAAAAAAAAAAAAAAATACATGCAGAGGTGAACGCATATGTAAACAGTAGTTTGTAGCCATTCCCCCGAGCGTGCGTAATTTTAAAGCCTGACATTTTAGGTATCTATTCACTCGGGGTAACATCATCTTTTATATTTTTACCAAAAAAATTAATATATATTATATCATATTTTTTTTTTTATTAAAGTCTATTTTTTTGTTGGGTTTAAAAAAAACACTGCGCACATACCGTGTGACATAAAAAATTGCAACGATCCCAGTTTTCTTCTCTAGGGCCTCTGCTAAAAAATATGTATGTTTGGGGACTCTAGGTAATTTTCTAGCAAAAAAATACAGATTTTTACATGTAGGAGAGAAATGTTAGAATAGACCTGGTCAAGTGGTTAAAAAAAAAACATTTTGACAACAATATTCTATTTTATTATTCTTTAATTATTCTATTAACACTAGCATAGTAACTTTACTGAGCATGCAAAAGAAGTCGTGTGTGTTTTTTTTTTTTTTTTTTTTTTTTTTTAGGACAAAATGACTGGTAAGTACAATCAGGAAGAAAACCATTCTTTAAATCCTACTACTATTTCTACTGTCAGAAGCAGAAAGCCAAATTCATTAGTAATTAAAATGTCCTCCTTACTTACTTAAAGAGGAAGACTTCTTTGCTCGCATTATTCAGAATCTAGCAATGATAAATAGGAGAACCCTACCTTCAGGTAGACAGTCCTGAATCGATGGTCTTGTTTGTTCTCTGCGCGGTTCTCTCCGTCTTCAGACCAGATAAACTCTCCGGTCTTACTGAAACTAGGAAACAGAAACTGATCTGTACAGAGGAGGGGATTCTGTATACAGCCTGAAAACAGGAAGAGCAAGCAGTGTGATTCTCATTCCATATACGTCACATCATACGGTTCAAGGGAGAGTCCCATATCCCTGACTGTTGTCTGGGCAACTTTCATAACAGTAATGTATATACACCAGTCACCTTAAAGCGGAGTTCCGCTGTTTTTTTTTTTTTTTTAAAGTCGGCTACAAATACTGCATCTGCTGACTTTTAAAATATGAACACTTACCTGTCCAGGGTGCCCACAATGTCGGCACCCGAAGCCGATCTGTTCCTCGGCTGTCGGGTGCTGCCGTCTCCATCCTCGGTAAGGGGATCAGGAAGTGAAGCCTTGCGGATTCACTTCCTGGTTCCCTACTGCACATGCGCGACTCGCGCTGCGATATCTCACTGGTCCCTGCTGTTTTCTGGGACCCGTGTGTCTCCCAGAATACAGCGGGGGGGAGTGGCGTAGATACCCGCGGGTGGCTCGGGTATCTATGCCCGGAAGTGGGAGCAAAGTACCTGTATTAGACAGGTATCTGCTCCCCCCTGAAAGGTGCCAAATGTGACACCGGAAGGGGGGGAAGAATCTGAAAAGCGGAAGTTCCATTTTTGGGTGGAACTCCGCTTTAACCTTTATCATGGAGGTTTCAGGAAACTAACCTACCCCCCCACCGGTCAGTCCGGCACTTACCCCAACTATATGGCGGGCAGCGGCTCCAGTGTCCTCCAGCATGGCGGGCGGACCCCCCATCTGGGTGGCAGACGGTGGCGTGCGGGCAGCGGCTCTGGTGTCCGCTCCTCCAGCGGCTTCCGCCATGCGTCTCCACTCTCTTCCTCCCAGGCGTCCTATAGGATTGCCTGATGTTTTGGGGAAACGGGTCTCACGACCAGCCTCCTGATTGGCGGGGAGGAAATTTTAGTGTGAAAATAGCAAATATTCATTCGTTATGGTCACACAACTGGGCAGGATTGGGGTGCAGTGCTCTGTGCCCCGAGTCCATCCTTTTTCGAAGCCTATCAGAGCCTCTGGCTCTGATCACAAGCAACAAAAAAACACACCCCCCATTGGCATCCATAGTCCGGTGCCCTGTATGTATATCAGGGGGCTGGGCGCATGGACCCGTGAACTATTAGACGGGCTGCCACTGGTCCAATCACTGCTGATAATATGTAAACAAATGGTGGATTTCGGCATTTCCTTTCCTGAGTGGAACCAAAAAGGAATATGCCCGTGGGACATTTGCGAGTGGTGCTGGATAAAATGGTACAACAGTATTTAAAAAAAAAATACAAAATTTATTTCAAAGTACATAAACACATACAATTCAATTTTGGTAGCATCTTCAGTATCAACAGATCAAACATGTATGTACAAAGTACCACATATGAGTTGAGTTGCATCTTGATATAGCGCGGTCCTTTACCCCGTAGGGTCCCAATGTGTTTACAAACATACACATACTAGGGCCAATTATTATTTAGACAGGATCGGAATAACCTACCAGTATGTCTTTGGAATGTGGGAGGAAACCAGAGTACCCGGAGGAAACCCACGCAGGCACACGGAGAACATGTAAACTCCAGGCATATGGTGTCGTGGTCAGGATTTGGGGCACCGATAACATAGTTGCTAGAACATGTGATTCTGTATTCAGAAGGTCTGTGATGCCTACGCGTTTCGTGGGGACAGCGCCCCCTTCTTCAGGAGTCAGCCAAGATTAAATTTTACATATTTCTGTGAAAAGACCATGTCATAACAAAGTAATGCTAATTTTAAGAAATTTTAAATTCATACGTTTATAGTAGAAAAGTACACGTGCGTTTGCATTATATGTCACAGTGTGCAAAAAGAAATATACTCGCACAAATGTTGTTGAAGTAAAGATAAACAAAAATGATGCAAACACACAGAAACAGATTTATTAGCACCAGGATCTCAATACTGTCGAAAAGATACCAAAGGAGAGGGTTCCAACAGAAGCTGACGATGGTGGATGGACCCAGGGACAGACACATCCGAGGGGTCAGAAAATACGATACCCTTGAAAAGAGGGGAAAAAAGGCTCACACAATGGAATAAAGACAACACACTGTCACTGTGTGAGGAAAGGAAAGCCGATAGTCAGCTATCCTGTGATAACACACATTTACACTGATTATCAGTGCAGCCTCATCAGTGTTGCCTATCAGTGCCCCTCAGTGCAGCCTCATCAGTGTTGCCTATCGGTGCCCCTCAGTGCAGCCTCATCAGTGTTGTCTATCGGTGCCCCTCAGTGCAGCCTCATCAGTGTTGCCTATCAGTGCCCCTCTGTGCAGCCTCATCAGTGTTGCCTATCGGTGCCCCTCTGTGCAGCCTCATCAGTGTTGCCTATCGGTGCCCCTCTGTGCAGCCTCATCAGTGTTGCCTATCGGTGCCCCTCTGTGCAGCCTCATCAGTGTTGCCTATCGGTGCCCCTCTGTGCAGCCTCATCAGTGTTGCCTATCGGTGCCCCTCTGTGCAGCCTCATCAGTGTTGCCTATCAATGCCCCTCAGTGCAGCCTCATCAGTGTTGCCTATGAGTGTAGCTTATAAGTGCCCCTCAGTGCAGCCTCATCAGTGCAGTTTCAGTGCTCCTCAGTGAAGAAGAAAAATTACTTATTTGTAAAAAATGTATAACAAACGAAAAGTTGTTTTTTTTCAAAATTTTCGATCTTTTTCTGTTTAGCAAAAAATCAGTAGTTAGTACAGTGACCGTGTATAGTGTGTGTGTGTGTGTGTCTCCTAGAAGGCAGCAGGCAGTGTCGGGACAAGGTCATCCAGTGCCCAGGGCAAAGATGCCAAACTTCGCCCCCCCTCTCCCTTAGGGTTAGGGTCAGGGTGCCCCCCACCCCTGCAATATACCATTGCCCCAGGGGCAGCCGCCCCTCCTGCCCACCCCTTGTCCTGGCCCTGGCAGCAGGGGGAAGGAGGAGGGGCCAGAAATGTCGTAGATTGGCAATCTTACCCGGAAGTGGGAGCGGGTACCTGTCAAACCCAGGTACTGGCTTCCCCCAAAATGTGGCAGTGGAGGGAGGGTGCGAACAAGCAGACCTTCCCCTTTTAGGTGGCGCTCCGCTTTAAAGCACGCTTCAGTAAAATGTCCACGGATGCTGTATTAAAACTACCAACGTTTTTCACCTCGACCCCTACAATTAAAGCGGTGGTAAAGCCCACTTTGTTATTTTTACCTACAGGTTGGCCTATAATGAGGCTTACCTGTAGGTATCGTTATTATCTCCTAAACCTGCACCATTTAGGAGATAGTCACCCTGCATGCATCACTGGTGCATGAACTCTGAAGGTCCGGCATATCTTGTCGGAACTTCAGAGCTTCGTGCCGGAAACCGAGGGCTCCTACACGCATGTGCTAGAGTGACGTCATCGCGGCTCCAACCAATCGCACAGCTGGAGCCTGTGAACCCGGAAGAAAAACCGGGGGAAGATGTCGGCCCTCTCCATGGTGACATTGCACCACAGGAGGGCTTCTTCTAAGGTAAGTATTCCATAATGTGCTAGTATGCAATGCATACTAGCACATTATACAATTGCCTTACAGGTTTTTTTTTTTTTTAACCAAGGGCAGAAACTCCCATTGAAATCCATGGGTCCGGCGCCCCGCATGTAGATTAGGGGCTGGATGCTGCTCCTGCGCCTTGCATGAGTGGCCACCACTGCTTTAAGTGGATTTACCTGCTGGTTTTCACTCCCACAGGGAGACTCGCGGTGACAGCTGAAGCAGCACAGAATTTGAAACCTAGTTTAACCACTTGCTGGCCGCCATATAGCAAAATGATGGCGGCAAAGTGGTTTCAATATCCTGACCAGATGTCATATGACGTCCAGCAGGATAACGGCCGCCGTGCGCCCGTGGGGGTGCGCATCGCCGCGATCAGTGGTGCGCTGCGTCAGTCTGACACACCGCTACACCGATCTCGGTAAAGAGTCTCTGACGGAGACTCTTTACCATGTGATCAGCCGTGTCCAATCACGGTTGATCACAGTGTAAACAGGAAGAGCCGTTGATCAGCTTTTCCTCACTCACGTCTGTCAGACGCGAGTAGAGGAGAGCCGATCGGCTGCTCCCCTCACAAGGGGGGTCTGTGCTTATTGATTATCAGCGCAGCCCCCCCCCCCCCCCCCGAGGATGCTCACTGGACCACCAGGGATGTTACCATCAGGTATGCCACCCCAGACCACCAGGGATGCCAATCAGTGCCCAAAATGGGCATCACCGGCAGGCATTGTTTGGCACTGATTGGCATCCATCCGTACCATCAATTACTGTACATTCGTGTCACCTATCAGTGCCCATTAGTGCTGCATATCAGTGCCACCTGTCTGTGCCCCATCAGTGCTGCATATTAGTGCCCATCAGTGCCACCTCATTGGTGCCACCTCATCGGTGCCCATCTGTGAAGGAGAAAACTTACTTATTTACAAAGTTTTGTAACGGAAACAAAAAAAACCATTGTGTTTTCAAAATTTTCGGTCTTTTTTTTATTTGTTTAGCAGAAAATAAAAATTCCAGAGGTGATCGAATACCACCAAAAGAAAGCTCTATTTGTGGGAGCAAAATAGTAAACATTTAGTTTGGGTACAGTGTTGCATGACTGCGCAATTGTCATTCAAAGTGCGACAGCGCTGAAAGCTGAAAATTGGTCTGGGCAGGAAGGTGTATAAGTGCCCGGTATTGAAGTGGTTAGAAAAATAACAATAAAAAAAATTTAGCATTTTTTTCCATGTTAGTTTCTCAGTTTCAAATAAAAAGCAAGAGCAAATTAATCAACCTTGTACCCAATAAAAGCCGTAGGTGTACAAATTATTTAGGTAGGTATAGTAGCCATAGTTATTATCGGGTTAACTAAAGCATACTGACACTGCTAAATTTTGGCCGGGCATTCAGGGATCAAAGACCTCTGGTCGTGAAGGGGTTAAGTGTTTCTATATCCACATACAAGGCTGTGAGTCACTTGTAGGTGGGGTAAAAGTACTTAGAAAAAAAAATGAGTTTCATTTTTAGTGAAATGAAACTTCGGAACTGGCAGGCCAACTCTATCATAACAGACACTAGGTGGCGTGTGCGTTCACTGCAAGCGCAAGAGAGGGTCATTACGGAGAAAAAGCAGCCGATGATTCGAAGAGGACAATAGGACATGTACATGTTCAATGCCTGCCCATTAAAAAATAAAACTTTCCAATCCAACCCTACAAGTGCAGACAAGGGGAAAAAAAAATTAAACCCACAAGAAAATGTATCCCCTGTAACAAATGTCCACAGCAAAAAATTGTATTTAAAATAGTTTGTTTAGAATGTACAGTATCTCACAAAAGTGAGTACACCCCTCACTTTTTTGTAAATATTTTATTCAATCTTTTCATGTGAGAACACTGAAGAAATGACACGTTGCTACAGTGTAAAGTAGAGAGTGTACAGCTTGTATAACAGTGTAAATTTGCTGTCCCCTCAAAATAAGGCAACAAAAGTGAGTACACCCCTAAGGGAAAAATGTCTAAATTGGGCCCAAAGTGTCAATACTTTGTGTGGCCACCATTATTTTCCAGCACTACCTTAACCCTCTTGGGCATGGAGTTCACCAGAGCTTCACAGGTTGCCACTGGAGTCCTCTTCCACTCCTCCATGATGACATCACAGAGCTGGTGGGTGTTAGAGATCTTGCGCTCCTCCACCTTTCATTTGAGGATGTCCCACAGATGCTCAATAGGGTTTGTGTCTGGAGACATGCCTGGCCAGTCTATCACCTTTACCCTCAGCTTCATTTGCAAGGCAGTGGTTGTCTTGGAGGTGTTTGGGGTCCTTATGTTGGAATATTGCCCTGTGGCCCAGTCTCTGAAGGGAGGGGATCATGCTCTGCTTCAGTATGTCACAGTACATGTTGGCATTCATGGTTCCCTCAATGAACTGTAGCTCCCCAGTGCCGGCAGCACTCATGCAGCCCCAGACCATGACACTCCCACCACCATGCTTGACTGTAGGCAAGACACACTTGTCTTTGTACTCCTCACCTGGTTGCCGCCACACACACTTGACACCATCTGAACCAAATAAGTTTATCTTGGTCTCATCAGACCACAGGACATGGTTCCAGTAATCCATGTCCTTAGTCTGCTTGTCTTCAGCAAATGGTTTGCGGGCTTTCTTGTGCATTATCTTTAGAAGAGGCTTCCTTCTGGGACCATAGCCATGCAGACCAATTTTTTTTTTTTTAATCAGGAAAAAAGGTTTATTGTGCCAACAGACAAACACATTACATGCCATATCAAACAGAATGTCCTTTGTTACAACACCATATCATGCAGTGTGCAAATAAAAGTCATTAACCACTTCAATACACGGCACTTAGACACCTTCCTGCCCAGACCAATTTTCAGCTTTCATCGTCGCAGTTTGAATGACAATTGGGCGGTCATCCATCACTGTACCCAAACTACATTTTTATCATTTTGTTCCCACAAATAGAGCTTTCTTTTGGTGGTATTTAATCACCTCTGCCTATTTTATTTTTTGCTAAACAAATAAAAAAAGACCAAAAATTTTGAAAAAAATAAGTTTTGCTTTTGTTTCTGTTAAAATTTTTTGTAAATAAGTAAGTTTTCTCTTTCACTGATGGGCTCTGATAAGGCGGCACCGATGAGCGGGCACTGACGGGGCACTGGTAGGCGGCACTGATGGGTGGCATTGATATGCAGCACTGATGGGCATTGATAGGTGGCACTGATGGGCACTCATGGGTGCCACTGGGTGGCACTGATGGGCACTGATAGGGGAAACTGATGGGCACTGAAAGGCTGCAAAGATGGGTTCTTATGGGTGGCACTGATGGGCACTTATAGGCGGCTCTGCTGGGAACTAATGGGCACTGATAGGTGGCACGGATACGTGGCACTGATGGGCACTGATACGCGGCACTGATAGGCATCCCTGGTGGCACTGGCAGTGGTAGGCATTGTGAGTGGGCACTGATTGGCAGCTGCCTGGGCATTGATTGGCAGCTGCCTGGGCACAGATTAGTATTTCCCTGGGGGTCTAGGGGGCATACCTGGTGGTCCAGTGTGGATGGCTTCCCTGGTGGTCCTGGGTGGCTTCCCTGGTGGTCCTGGGTGGGATCCGAGGGGGGCTGTGCTGATAAATAATCAGCACAGACCCCCCCCTGTCAGGAGAGCAGCCGATCGGCTCTCCTCTACTCGCGTCTGTCAGACGCGAGTGAGGAAAAGCCGATCACCGGCTCTTCCTATTTACATCGTGATAAGCCGTGATTGGATACGGCTGATCACGTGGTAAAGAGTCTCCGTCAGAGACTCTTTACCTAGATCGGTGTTGCGGGGTGTCAGACTGACACCCCGGGGGCGCGCAGCGGCTCAATATCCTGCGGACATCATATGACGCCCAGTCAGGATATTGAAACCACTTTGCCGCCGTCATTCTGCTATATGGCGGGCGGCAAGTGGTTAAAACAGTGGCACCAAAAGAAATTACCTTGACTCATCTTAACTAAAAGGGGGAAAAAGAGCTGCGTCGGACAGGCAAGCATAAACCCGCCGACCCAACACAGCCAAACACATGGCCAACGGGCCCTTTTATAAACATTATTGCCCACAGTCTGCTCCAACGTATGGACTCACCCTCTCTTTAGTCAGAGGGTGCGTACACAGATTGCCTTGCCTGTTCAATGTATGCCCAAATTGGATTCTGCCCTCTACCAAAACATATTTACCCTTTTATAACTTTAGCAACCGATACATAATCAGTCGCGGGGGTGCCACCCCAGGGGTTTCCAACCAGGCTTGCCATATGGAGTAAAATTTCCGAGTAGCATTTCTATGCTGATATGTTAAGTGCTCCTTGATGAGGATGTAGTTGACCTGTTCTATCCATTGTTTTTTGTTTGGAACATGTGGAGCTAAATACAATAATCTGTTCACCACTATATTGATAGGCGGGGGATATATTTCTTCATCTACCGCTCCCAAGATGCATATTAGGGGGTCCAAAGGGACCCTGATCTGATAGACTGAGGAAATAACCTCAGTGATATCTCCCCAATACCGATGTAACCTGGGACAACGCCACATCAGGTGAATTAGAGACCCCTCCCACCCACAATGTTTGGGGCATATAGAAGAGTCTCTCCTTCCCCATCGCTGTAGTTCTATAGGTGTGCGGTAGGCCCTGTGCAGCAAAAATAAATGAGACAGTCTGTGCGATTGCGAAACGGAGGTAATCGGCCCTGCCTGTAAGCATATGTCCCATATCTCACCATTTATTTCCCCTAGGTCCTGCGTCCAGCCCCTTCTTCTCAGCAAAGTTGCTGAATCTTGTATGGATGACAACAAGCAGGAATAGATGTGAGATATTAGGCCCTTTTTCTCCTGACCAAAAAAAAAGTCCTTTATCAGGGAATGACTGGAAAGCGTTAGTGTGGAAGTCCGGCCCTGGGCCTGTAAAGCATGTCGTATTTGAAGGTACCTGTAGAATTGATGTCTGGGGAGGTTAAATTCTGTTTGCAGTTCTAGGAATGACTTTAGTATGTTTTGGTTGTATAGTTGGGAGCTGTTGCAGATTCCCGCCAGCCTCCATGTCTGGAAGCTGTCCAATTTGAATACCTCCGCTAGATTAGGGTTGTCCCATAATGGGGTTTCTACAAGAAATCCCGAGATCTTCAAGCATGACCAGACTGTGGTCCAGAGTTTGTTTAGAAGAACATTGGGTGCCGTTTGTGGCAGGTGAGGTAACCCCACCTCCAGACTCGCTAGCACTGAGATGTTCTGTGATCCGGTCCACAATAGGTTTTCAATTCAGTCACAGTCGCCCAACAGCCCAAAACCACCCAGGTGTTGTAGTTGGGATGCATAAAAATAGAGTTTAGAGTTAGGGACTGCAGCCCCTCCCCTGATCTTTGCCATATTGTTGAGTGGAAAGACTTATTCTGGCTACTCTTTTTTTTTTTTTTTCTTATCATGGATCTGAACAAAGTGTCGATGCGATTGAACCATCTACGGGGTATCCACTGCAGGGAGTTATGCATGATATATAATAGTTGGGGGCACCAAACCATTTTAATAAGGTTTATTCTTCCTATTACGGACAATGGGAGTTTGCACCAGGTATTACACGTCATTTGGAGTTTTTTAAAAAGGGGCAGGAGGTTCTCTTCTAGGAAGTTCAGTGGATTAGCAGACACCTGTACTCCCAGATATCTAAATGAAGAAACTACCTTGAGGGATTCCGCAGCAATCGGCAGCAATATTGTCTGATCATCTACTGACAGAAGGACAGATTTGCTCCAATTGATGGAGAACCCCGACAAGGAGCCGAAATCTTGAATAACATCTGTAAGGGAAGTGTCCATGTCCCCTAAATATAGTAAAGTGTCATCCGTGCAAAGGGAGATCTCTACGGTTAGACCCCTGTTAAAACCCACAATAGGCGGGGATGATCTTACAATAGCCGCAAGTGGTTCAAGGGCCAGCACAAATAACAGGGGTGACAGTGGACATCCCTGTCTTGTACCCCTAAAGAGAGGGAACAGATCTGAAAGGTCTCCATTTACGCGGATTCTGGCTGTGGGGGCTGCATACAGCAATCTTGCCCATTTGATAAAATTGTCTCCCAGTCCAAAGTGCTTCAATACCTCCCATAGGTAAGGCCACTCTACGCTATTAAAGGCCTTAGCCGCGTCTAGGGAAAGGATCGCTTTTCGGCCTGGATTATCTACAGGTATCTGGAAGTTGAGAAAAAGGCGCCTGATGTTAAGAGCCGTGGATCTAGAGGGAATGAACCCTGATTGGTCTTTGTGAACCACTTTATGAATAACTTTAGCTAGCCTGGTAGCCAGGGCCCTTGCCAGTAATTTAACATCTGTTGTCAGTAACAAAATGGGCCTGTATGAATCTGGGGAATGAGCCTCCTTACCAGGTTTCAACGGTAGCACGATAATTGCTTCATTCATGGATTGGGGCAGACATCCCCTTTCCAACGCATACACGAATACCTCTTTTAGCTGTGGTATCAATGTGTCAGAGTAACGTTTGTATACCTCTGCCGGCAAGCCATCCGAGCCCGGAGACTTACCAGGAGAGGAAAGTGCCAATGCCTCCAATATTTCATCAGCCGTGAGGGGAGCATTCAACTGCTCCACATCCAGGGCCAGAAGCTGCGGGATTTGGCACCGTTCCAGAAAAAAATGAATTTCCGCTATAGTGGGCGAGACCTTAGAGGAGTACACATCAGCATAGAAATCTCTAAATGTGGATAGAATACCTGCGTGAGAGGAAGCCAGGGTCCCCGAAGAGTTGATAATTGCCTCTATATGGGACGTTCCCTTCTGTGATCTCACCATCATAGCTAGCATATGTCCCGTATTTTCCCCTTCCTCAAAGTATTTCTGTTGAAGGAAGAACCTTTTATTTTCAGCCTTCGTTAAAACCAAGTGCTTAGCGATATGTTGAGCCTCATGCCAAGTTCTCTCAGTATGTTCAGAGGGGGAGTCAACAAAAGCAGACTCGGCCCTCTCAACCTCCCGTAACACAGAATGTTCCCAAGCCTTTGTCCCGGTTTTAATAGCATTGATGGGTTTAATAAATTTGGCCTCTTAAATAAGCTTTTAGCGTGTCCCAGAAAATACTAGGTTTGGCAGAAGGTTTATTGAACCTAATAAATATAGTTTTTGTAAATAGGGTCAGGGCTAGGAAAGAGCGACAGCCAGAACGGGTTGAGTTTCCAGCAAACCCGCTTGGACACTCCAGACGTGAGAATCTCAATACATAAATGGGAATGATCAGAGACAGTTCTTGCCTCATAACATGAGGAAGTTACCAGTCGGAGCATCACATCATTGCCTATACCAAGGTCAATTCTGGAGAGACCTCCGTGTGTTGCTGAGTGGCATGAGTAACACTTTACCTGTGGGTGGTTGAGCCTCCAGACATCCCTCAACCCAGCTCCAAAAAAAGCCGAGCGAAGGATGTCTGTCCCCCTCTCAGGGTGCCAGCAGGAGCCCTAGTGGAAAACTTGTCAAGGTTTGCATCCAAAAAATTATTAAAATCTCCCACAATAATTGCAGGAATACCTGGGTGTTGTGACAGAAAGATGGCCATGATCTTGCTGACCTCCACCGAAAAAGGGGGTGATATATATATTACATTGTAACCCATCCAAGGAATATAATAAAAAGATATACTGACCATGGGGGTCAATATTGAAATCGTGCATACAAAAGGAACACTTGTGCCGATTAATACACTAACCCCTCTGCCATAGAACGAGAAGGCAGCTAGAAAGAACATGGTGGCGCAGGACAGAGCTGTTGCTGGGTATGAGAGCTTCTCAGAGGGACAACGTTGGATCCACTGGATGGGTAAGTGTCTGGAATAATCAGACACTTGCCTGTCCCACGGTCCAGCGATGCAGGCATACGAAGCCCTGCTCCTCTCCAACGCCGGCATTCTTACTGTGGGTGCCCTTGCTGTGTCTTCATAGCCTGGAACGCACTGCGCATGCGCGAGCTGCGCGC
This sequence comes from Aquarana catesbeiana, assembly GCF_042186555.1. Taxonomy (NCBI): domain Eukaryota; kingdom Metazoa; phylum Chordata; class Amphibia; order Anura; family Ranidae; genus Aquarana; species Aquarana catesbeiana. The sequence goes on from NC_133335.1 coordinate 221,876,296, forward strand.
TGTGAATGGCTGGGCAATCATATGTGACCTGTGACGTGTCTCAGAAGATTGCAGGGAGGGAGGGGAGAGAGGTGAGCTTCCTTCCGGCACCGCAGAGCCTCGGGTGGAAGTGGGAGCTGGATGCCTCTAAAAAGAGGGTATCCGCTCCCCCCCCCAAAAAAATGACATGCCAAATGTGGCATGTTAGGGGGTCACGGTCAATTAACTCAGGAACTCTCGGGGTCACGGAACTCTGCTTTAAGGTAAGCAGGGTGAAGAAAAAAAAAAATGAGGCGGTTGCAGATCCGCTTTAAGATGCACAGGAATCAATTACTGTCACATGTGGGATGGCCTGTCTCTACTCCCCACACCCCTAAGGTCTTTTTTTACTAGCAAGATAGGCTACAGTAGGGCTCTTCATGGTGCCTAGCTCTCCACACAGTGCATACTTTGATGTTTTTTTACCCACATGAGTTTAACCCCTTTGGCGCTGGCTCCCGCCTGCCCATAAGGGGTTTGGAATGCCATGAGGTGGAGCGGGGCTTATTGCTGTGTGACCGCCATGATTGGCGGTCACATGATTGGAGAACTCCCGATCGCAAGCAGCGATTGGGAGCTTTCCATGAGCCGCCGGCACAGCTCTGTTGGCGCTATTGCACGCAAATATGCGGCCGCATATTTGTGTGTGCTCAGCGCCAAAAGGTTAAAGCCCATTTCCCCATCCCCCTCTTTAAATACCCCAATGCACCGGTTATTTTAGAAATTCCCCAAACATGTACCTTAATGCCAGATGTCTTTTGTTCAGTCCAGTGAGCTCAAGGGGGCCTTCCTCTTCTTGCCTGGCATAGGTTGTGTCAGGAACATCAAATCCGCCATCAGAAAGATTGCAGCAGCATAGACATTACCCGCGACCATATGCAGGTTAAGGAAACCTAACTGAACATGAACGCGCAGGAACACCCACCACAAGTGCTAGCGCCCAATGAGATATTATGGGATCATGGCTGTATGGTCTTCCAGTCTAAGTTCCTGGTATTCCTTACCCTGATCCTTATACTTGACCTGCTCCTGGATTATCCTTGCCTGCTTATAATTGCTGCCCATCTCTGTTACCGACCTTGGCCTGGACTTCTGACCAAGATTTTGCCTATTGTAGATTGTACCTCACTGTCTGCATGTTGCCAACCTTTGCTGGTTCCTGACCTTGATCCTGCTTACGATTTGGTACCTTCCTGTTTGACTGTTACCAAACTCTGCTTGAGACCTGACTCCACTAACAACTGGACTTGCATTCTTTGTGCCTTGTAAGCTGTGCTTCTGCCTATGCACACCTCCCAACTTTTTGAGATGGGAATGAGGGACACCTATCAGCAAAAGTACGCAGGGATAGGACACACCCCTTGCCACGCCCCCTTAAAGGGGAATTGTACAAAAAACAAGATTGGTTAAACCCACAAGTGCTTTTTTTTTACCACTATTATTCCTTTATATTGGTTTTTGGAATTTACAATTGGAGCAATTTAGAAATCAGATGAAAGGTTTAGCACTGGAAAACACTTTTTTTGATAGATAAAAAGTGCATTTTATATACAACTATATAGATCAGACCAAAATGAGGGACAAATGAGGAACAAATCAGGGACAGTCCCTCGAAATCAGGGACAGTTGGGAGCTATGGCCTATGTTATAACAATGCTCCCAAGTTCCATTCCAGTTATCAGTTCCCGCTTTCTGGCACCTGCGCCCATGCAGATCCTGTTCTTCTATGGGTTCTGGGACAGACATTGTGCACAAGGCCACCTTCATCATCTTGGACTCCTCATACAGGTACATGACAAAACGGAAAATTGTATACTCACCTTTCCGTAATTTTCCTTTCCTGTCGTATCTTCATGGCAGCATACACTTTGGGTTGTGACTCCGCCCCTCACAACCTGATAGGACCACATAGCTATAAGTTGTAAAGATGGCCCCCGCCCCAGCATTCTCCGTATATATCACCTTAGACGGGTGGGAGATTGTATGCTGCCATGAAGATACGACAGGAAAGGAAAATTACGGAAAGGTGAGTATACAATTTTCCATTTTCCTGTCGCATCATGGCAGCATACACTTTGGGGAGTAACTCGCAAAGACTGGGTGGGAATTCAAACTAAGTTTATTAACAAAGAACAGAAGAATTGGCCTGGATAACGGATCTTCCGAAATCCACCGTGGATAAGCAGGCGGAATCCACCTTGTAATGGGACATAAAGGTGCTCCTGAAAGACCAGGTGGCCGCTCTGCAAATTGTCTCCGCCGAGACTCGACAATATGCTGCCCAGGAGGTTGCCACTGCCCTAGTGGAGTGTGCCCTTAAGCCCTCAGGTACTTGATGATTGCTTAGTGAGTAGGCCTTTTTGATGGTCTTCACCAGCCATGACGCAATTGTGCGTGAGGATGCCGCTTGACCCCTCTTGAATCCATGCGGAATGATTAGGAGACTTTCGGTCTTCCTGATGGATCTGGTAGCTGAAAGATACTGCAGGACATTACCCTTGACGTCCAGAGGGTGAGGGTCGCCTTGTTCCGTACTGAGGGCCGGAAGGTTAATCTCCTGGTTGAAGTGAAAGGACGAGGATACCTTGGGGATGAACCGGTCCGAAGGTTTCAAGACTAACCTGTCTGGCAATACAATCAGATATGGATCACTGGCCATTAAGGCTTGCATCTCTGACACCCTCTTAGCCGATGTTATGGCTATCAGGAATGAGACTTTCAGCGTCAGATACCATAAGGATATGTTCTCATTAGGAAAAAACGGCTCCTTAGATAAAGCTTCCAGTACGACTAAGAGGTCCCAGACTGGGAAGGAAGGTTTCCTAGGCGGCCTCAGCTTTAGACAGGCCCTTTGGAACTGAACCACAAGGGGATCTTGTGCCCATCTGACTCCTGTCAAGGCGGACAGGGCAGAGACTTGGACCTTTAAGGTACTTGACCTAAGGCCCTTCTCTAGGCCTAACTGAAGAAACTCCAGGACCTGTGACACCGATGGTGAGGATGGGTTCCAACCTTGCTGTTGAGCGAAGGCGGTAAACTTCTCCCAGACTCGCCTGTAAGTATTATTCGTGGTAGGCATCCTGGCCTGGAGAAGGGTATCCGCTACCCTCTGGGAACAGCCTTGCTCTAGGTACCTAGCCCTTTCAGTCTCCAAGCCATCAAATGTAGCTTCTCCGGGTTTGGGTGAAGAAGATGACCTTGGGAGAGTAGGTCTGACGACAACGGAAGGGGCAGGGGATCTGCCGTATTCAGCTGCATCAGAGTGGTAAACCATGGCCTCCTCGGCCAGAAGGGAATCACTGCCACCACCAGTGCCGATGACTCCTTGAGTCTCAGGAGAAACCTCGCTATGAGAGGAGTTGGAGGGAAGATGTATCCCAGCTGGAAGTTCCAGGGGTGCAGGAGACAATCCGTCCCCTCCGCCAAAGGGAATGGTATTCTTGATAGGAATCTCCGGCATTTCGCATTCTCTGGGGTTGCCGCCAGGTCCATCTCTGGTAAACCCCAAGTCCGGGATATGAGGGCGTAGGTCTGTGGGTTCAGAGGCCACTCGTGGTTGGAGGTGAAATTCCTGCTCAGCGAGTCGGCCAGCACATTCTGGACTCCCGGAACATAGATTGCCCTTAGGCTTAACAGGTTCACTTGTGCCCACTCTAGGACAGGACGGACCTCCTGCATCATGGACCTGCTTCTGGTGCCCCCCTGCCTGTTGACATAGGCAACCGCAACCTTGTTGTCCATTCTTAGAAGAACATGTCTTCCTCTCAAGAGTGAGCTGAAGGACAGGAGCGCCTGGAGTGCTGCTCTCATTTCTAACACATTTGACACTGTGTCCTGTGCCCTGAATGGCCAGCGGCCTTGAGCCGCAAAGTGCTGATGGTGAGCTCCCCACCCCTGCAGACTGCCATCTGAGGTCACCGTCTCCTGGTGAGGGGTGATAATGTTCTTGCACCTTCTTAAGTTGCGAGGCCGAGTCCACCACAGCAATGATTGCTTCACCTCCTGAGGGATGTGAATCGACTGGGACATTGAAATCCCGTTCCACTGGCGCAGGAAGGAAATCTGGAAAGGCCTTGAGTTCCACTGCGCCCACTGAACCATCAGAATGGTGGATGCCAAAAAGCCCAGGATACTGAGGCATGTTCTGGCTGGTAGCCTCTTGGCCGAGATAGCCTTCTTCACCTTCTGAATCAGGGGAGGAATCTTCTCCTCTGGAAGCTCCACCGTGTTCTCTCTCATGTCCAGCTCGGCCCCTAAAAAGACCATTCTCTGAGTGGGATGGATACTGCTTTTCTCCCAGTTTATCAGCCACCCTAGAGACTGTAAGGTGGAGACCAGGATTCCCCGATGCTGGATGAGAGATTCCTTGTTGTCCGAGAGAAGCAGGATGTCGTCCAGGTAATGGTGGACTCTTAATCCCCTATTATGGGCAATAGGACTTTCGTGAACGTCCTGGTCGCGGTGGAAATTCCAAACGGAAGACTTCGGAATTGGAAGTGCCAGCTGTTTATCGTAAATCGGAGGAATCTCTGGAACTCTGCGTGAATCGGGATATGTAAGTATGCGTCTCGAAGATCGATTGAGAGCATCCAGTCTCCCCGATTTATCGCCTGGAGAATTGATTGAAGGCTCTCCATCCTGAATGTTTCTACCCGAATTGACCGGTTGAATTTCTTTAGGTCCAGGACGGGCCGAAAGTCCCCTGACTTTTTCCTTACCAGGAAGAGTGGGGAATAGAAACCTTGACCTCTTTGAGATGGTGCGACCTCCACTATTGCTTGTTTCCTTAACAGGTCCTGGATATACTGGACCAAGGACAGCCTTTTCTCTCTGGAAGGAGGAAGTTTGGTTGCGCAGAAGTGACCCCTTGGAGGGCGGTTCTTGAACGACCACCTGTGCCCGACCCGGATGGTGGATACTGTCCATGGATCTTTTATCAACTCCGCCCAAACCAACTTGAAACTTGTGAGCCTGGCACCCACTACCGCTGGTTGGGCGGGCGTACCTTCAAAACGGTTTCTGTTCATTGGAGGCCGGGGTCTTGGATTTTTGGAACTTGAGGAAGGACGTCTGAGGGTTCTTCCAAGTTCTCCTGTACTCCTTCCCAGGTCTATAGGATTTTGCATCCCTGTATCTTTCCGGGAGATTGCGCTTGAAGGGAGGCGCTCCTTGTTGTTTTGGTCTTCTGTCTGAAGGGATAAGACCAGACTTCCCACCTGTCACTTTGGATATTGCTGTATCCAGCTTTGCGCCAAAGAGGTTAATTCCATCATATGGAATCCTGCACCAGTTGGACTTTGAGGCCGGGTCGGCTGACCAGGGTTTAAGCCACAACGCCCTCCTGGCCATTACCGTGGCTAACATAGATCTCGAAGCGGACCTAATGGTATCCACCGAGGCTTCCGCCACAAAGTCTCCTGCGAGACTGAGTTCCTGTAGGTCTTTAACGATCTGGTCTTGATCTGCGCCTTCAGCCACGAGTTTCGCGGTGTTTGCAGACCACCCGGAAATAGCTTTCCCGATGGCGGCCAGTGCCACTGCTGGTCTGCAGGCACCCCCTGCGAAAACGTAAGCCTTTTTAAGGTCCGTATCCACCTTTCTGTCCAGGACAGCCCTGAACATCTCTGCGTCCTCAATGGGAAGCGTCACATGCCTGGCTAGGCGCATCAAAGAGGCATCCACCACTGGAGGGGAAACCAGGGGAGATACCCTGGGTTCTTTTAGAGGATACAACTTGGTAAGCCTGTTAGAGAGACTAACTTTCTTCTCTGGATTCTGCCATTCATCTGTAGCCTCCCTGGCGGTTTTCCCCGAGTGTGGCTCGGGGTTAAAATTCAGGACCATTAGCGGTAACCCCGAGCCACGCTCGGGATTACATCGCAGGATCCTGGTGCCTCCTTACTTACCTTGTCCCCGGGATCCTGCGATGTCCCCCGCAGTGTCCGAGGGCTCCGTCCTCCTCCGAAGCCTCTCCGTGCCAGGCTCCGTTCCCTGCGAGCGTCGCGACGCACGGGGGCGGAGCCTGGCGGCAAATTAAAAAAAAAGTAAAAATCATAACACATACAGTACTGTAATCTTACAGATTACAGTACTGTATGAAATGATTTCACATCCCTTTTGTCCCCAGTGCTTTGGCCCATGCCCTGCATGCAGTTTTACATGATATACACTGTTCTTTCTGCCTGGAAACTGGAGATTGTCCATAGCAACCAAAAAGTGTCCCTTTACGTCAAAAGTGGCTTTAGACCAGCTAGAAAACAGCGATAGTAAATTAGAACACTTGCAGAATTGAGCGATAGTGAATTGTGGGGAAATTTATTTTATTACTATTTTTTTTTATTATTTATTTTTATTTATTATATTATAATTTATGTTTTTGTGTTTCAAACTTTATCATACCCGGGATATCTACTAGACTCTGGTTTGGACAGATTTAAGTGTGTTATTGTTAAGATTTACAGACCTACAATATAAAACGCCAAATTTCAATGCAAAATAATTGTACCGCTTTCAGCACCTAAAATCCGAAATAATCATACCGCCAGGGAGGTTAATAAGCTCATCCAGTTCCTCTATGAATGGAAAGGCTTCAGGTACTGTCTTGAGATTTGGAAAATACTTCCTTTGTTTCTGTTGTACCTCTTCAGGTTCTTCCCAGTTAATCGCTTCCTTGACCGATTTCACAAAGGGGCCTATGAGCGAAAAATCAAAGCCTGCTGCCGCCTCCAGTTCTTCCTCATCTGACGGGAATTCTTGTTCCCTAGATGTACTGGGATGGGATGGGGAGGTGCTTAGGGCTGTAACCTCCACGTCTGGAGTTGAGATATGCGTAGCAGGGACTCCGGTAGGCTCTACAGTGACCAGCTCTTTCTCTCTGGTGGCTTCGTCCATGCATTTGCGGCAGGCTAATCTGTCTGGTAGGGCTGTGGCCCCGTATACCCAGCAAGCATTCCCTGCCGGCCGGGAGGGATGTGCAGGAGACTGACGTCTACGTGCAGGGGATCTCCTGTGATAGGAACGCCTATGCCTTGAGTAGGAACGACTCCTCCTACGGCTTCCTCTGTGGGCTGAGCGACTTCTGCCGCGTGAGCGGCTTCGCCTATGGCTGGAGCGGCTTCTCCTGCGAGAGGTCTCTCTTCGTCTTGATTTTGACGACCTTGATGACCTGGTAGGGCTGACCAATTAGGCAGCATTAGTACGATCCTGCTCTCTTTTTCAATCTTCACTACTTACCATGGAAATCCCCCCCCCTTACCTATTGGGCTGATGGTGATCTGCTGGGGCAGCGGTCTCCATGGAAAGGAAACTGTGATAGACCTGGCAGAGATATAGGCAGGTATAAACATGCAGTCAGCCAAACACAGGTACCAGAAGAAAGGAGAAACCACTTACCCCAGGGGGGAACGCCAGAAGGAAAAACAGAGCTGATAAAGCAGTCAGGGTGTCTTCAGGAACCAGAGGCATCATATAATGACAGATTGAGGCTTTTAAAAGAACCACCATGGCCGCCGAGGTCACGACCCGCCCGCACATGCTCAGTAGCGGCGCACCCCGCTCGGCGCCATCTTGGAGGCTGGCAAACCGACCAGGCCGCCCTGAGAGCGTGCACCGCACACACAGAAGGAATGAAAAGTGTAATGGAGACCGCTGCACACAACTAAGCCTATTTAAGGCTTATACTGGAGCCGTTTTTAACATACCCCTGAGATCACCAGAGTGGGGTTCCTTCCATCTAGCTCATTTAGAGGCTGTACAGGTAAGGACTTCCACCCAGGAGAGGCTAGAACCTGGCTGGGGCGAATTCGGTAAGGGGGTGCTTCTGACATCTTCAGTCCTTCAGGTGAGGAAAAATAAGAGAATACTGGGGCAGGGGCCATCTTTACAACTTATAGCTACGTGGTCCTATCAGGTTGTGAGGGGCGGAGTCACAACCCAAAGTGTATGCTGCCATGATGCGACAGGAAAGCGGGATTGATATACTGAAAACTTTAGAGCGCAAAATCTGGTGCAGCTCTGCATAGAAACCAACCAGCTTCCAGGTTTTATTGTCAAAGCTTAATTGAAAAAAACTGAAGCTAGAAACTGGCTACCATGCACAGCTGCATTAGATTTTGCACTCTCCAGTTTTAGTAAATCAACCCCAGTGGTCCTTCAGTAATAAATGGTACTCATGAATAACAGGTGAGCAGCGTTCAGTAATGCAGTACTATGAACCCAAACCAGCATTGTGGTGCATTCCAAGGGGGCAGGTCCATTATAGCCCTGGCTAAGAGGAATGGGTTGGCTGTCATTCAACCCTGAGATGGGTGGTTATGAGTGGCAGAGGAGGATAGGTAAATACTATCTAAACTTAAAGTGGGGTTCCACCCAAAAAAAAAAAAAAAATACATGAAAAATCCTAAAAAAAAAATACAAAAAAACATTTGGATATATATATATATATTTTTTTTTTTTACTTACCTCTAAATGCCTGTTGCTAGGTGGTCCCTTGTAGTCTGCCTCTTTCAGTGCCAGGGCTGGTGACATCACTTCCCCCTCGGCACAGGAAGGGCTCAGCTCTGCTCCCTCCCTTCTGTCAATCATCTGGGACCCATTACAGGTCCCAGGTGACTGAGCGGCCAATCACGGCGCGCGGCGCCGCTCGAACATGCGCAGTGGGTGCCAGGCTGTGAAAGCACAGTCCGGCACCCACAGTTGCAATGCCGGCGCCGCTGAACGGAGGGGGAGACAAGCAGGGCTTCGATCCTCCGCATCGCTGGACCCTGGGACAGGTAAGTGTCCAATTAAAAGTCAGCAGCTGCAGTATTTGTAACTGCTGACTTTTAATTTTTTTTTTTTTTTAATAGACCTCGGGTGGAACTCCTCTTTAAATCTGTTCCCACCCCCATTTTAACCACTTCAGCCCCGGAAGAATTTACCCCCTTCCTGACCAGAGCACTTTTTGCGATTCGGCGCTGCGTCGCTTTAACTGACAATTGCGCGGTTGTGTGACGTGGCTCCCAAACAAAATTGACGTCCTTTTTTTCCCATAAATAGAGCTTTCTTTTGGTGGTATTTGATCGCCCCTGCGTTTTTTATTTTTTGCGCTATAAACAAAAATAAAACGACAATTTTGAAAAAATTTGCTATAATAAATATCCCCAAAAATATATAAAAAAAAAACATTTTTTTTCCTCAGTTTAGGCCAATGCGTATTCTTCTACATATTTTTGGTAAAAAAAATCGCAATAAGCGATTATTGATCGGTTTGTGCAAAAGTTATAGCGTTTACAAAATAGGGGATAGTTTTATGGCATTTTTATTAATAATTTTTTTTTTTTTTAAATGGCGGCGATCAGCGATTTTTATTGTGACTGCGACATTATGGCGGACACATTTTTTGACACATTTTTGGGACCATTGTCATTTATACAGCAATCAGTGCTATAAAAATGCACTGATTCCTGTGTAAATGACACTGGCAGTGAAGGGGTTAACCACTAGGTGGCAGTGTAGGGGTTAAGTGTGTCCTAGGGGCGTTTTTCTAACTGTGGGGGGGGGTGGCTACATGTTACACGTCACTGATCTCTGCTCCGATGACAGGGAGCAGAGATCGAGTGACACTGTCACTAGGCAGAACGGGGAGATGCTGTTTATATTAGCATCTCCCCGTTCTTCCTCCCTGTGAGGCGATCGCGGGTATCCCCGCGGCGATCGAGTCCGCGGGACCCGCGCCCCGTTTTACGGAGCTTGCCGCGGGCGCCTCTTAAGGGCAACGTACAGGTACGGGATTCTGCCTGTACGTGCCCTTCTACCGACGTGTATCGTCGTGAGGCGGTCGGCAAGCGGTTAAAGTGATTGTAAACCCTTTATTTAAAAAAAAAAAAAAAACATATCATACTTGCCTCCACTGTGCAGTTTGTTTTGCACAGAGTGGCCCCAATCTGCCTCTTCAGGGGTCCCCCAACGGCGCTCGTGGCTCCTCCTGGCATCAGATAACCCCCTAGGAGAGGCGTTCTCCCGGGGAGGGTTACCTTGCGGGCACGCTCCCGAGTCCAGCATTCACGTCCATAGACACAGAATGCCGGACTCAGCCCCGCCCCCCCTGCATCATTGGATTTGATTGACAGCAGCGGGAGCCAATGGCTGTGCTGCTATCAATCTATCTAATCAAGAGCCGAGAACCCCGGGCAGAGAGGTACAGCGCGTCTCCACCGAGGGAACGAACGGGCTCAGGTGAGTAAAACGGGGGGGGGGGGGATGTGGGGGGCCCAGTCAGTGTCATAGGATGCATTAAGGTGAAAATACACGTGGGTTTACAACACCTTTAAGCCCAATGTCTAATGTTAACTACCCTGTAAAGAAGCAGTCCCCAACCTTTTTGGCACCAGAGGACTGGTTTCATGGCAGCCAATTTGTCCAGGGACCTTGGGGGGGGGGGGTTATATATACGGCGTATATTCACCTCCTTTACAGCACAGTCCCCCTTTACCATCACTGTTCTCAAAAGACCCCAAATCCCTCCTTTGCACTTCACAGTATTCAAAACGGCAAAAATCTGCGTTTTGGAATGCTGATTTTTTTTTTTTAAATCTGCGCAACTGGCAGCCGAGTAAACCGGAAGTGACGTCACTTCTGTGTTTTTACATCGGAGACCTGATCAAAGCAGTTTCCGGCTACGTTCGCCACTCCACACAGACGGTGGACGTGCCAGATGGTCGCTCTGGTCACATTACAGTGCCCCTAGCAATCACAGCCCCCCCCCCACCTCCATCACAGTGCCCCTTACAGTTATGGCCGCCCTTTCCTCTTGAACATCACTGCCCCCTTTCACTCTCTGCCTTCCCTGCACAGTCCTACATTCTGCAAGGAAAGAGGCAGTTAGCAGCCTATGGGCCCTCTCCCGGGTCTCTCACCCCGCTGGCTTACTATGGGGCATTGTGCGCCGGCTGTCCCTCCTCTACCCTGAAGCGGGCACTGGGAGCTGATCACGTGACCAGACCGCCCAGGGAAAAGGTAAGTATACACATCTTTACATAGGATTTGATTGGACTTCTACTTTAAACGGTTGCGGACCGCCCACCGCACATTTACTCCAGCAGGGCGGCTGCTCTGTACCAGATCACATACCTAGTCTGAGATCTGACAGTTCCAGCTCTGGGGCGTCCGGAGAACTGCTCCCGCTGTGATTATACACAGCGAGAGCCCAGCGGCGGGTACCGCAGACTCCATGTCCGCCAATTACAAAGCACAGAGGCAGAATGACGATTTGCATGTAAACAAGGCAGGTCACCAGTCTGTCAGAGGAGTACCGATCCTGTGTTTCTGCAAAGCAGGAACACGGATCTTTGCCTTCCTCTAGTCAAATCACCTCCCCCACAGTAAGCACAGGCTAGGCATACATAACCCTTTTCATCGCCCCTGATGTTAACCCCTTCCCAGCCAGTGGAATTAGTACAGTGACAGTGCATATTTTTTAGCACTGATCACTGCATTCGTTTCACTGGTCTCCAAAAAGTGTCGTTTAGGTATCCGATTTGTCTGATGCAATAGCGCAGTCCTGCCATAAGTCGCTGATCTATGCCATTACTAGTAAAAAAAGAGGAGGAGATGGAGGAGAGAGATGGAGGAGAGAGATGGAGGAGAGAGATGGAGGAGAGGGATGGAGGAGAGAGATGGAGGAGAGAGATGGAGGAGAGGGATGGAGGAAAGGGATGGAGGAGAGAGATAGAGGAGAGAGATGGAGGAGAGAGATGGAGGAGAGGGATGGAGGAGAGGGATGGAGGAGAGGGATGGAGGAGAGGGATGGAGGAGAGAGATGGAGGAGAGGGATGGAGGAGAGGGATGGAGGAGAGAGATGGAGGAGAGGGATGGAGGAGAGGGATGGAGGAGAGGGATGGAGGAGAGGGATGGAGGAGAGAGATGGAGGAGAGGGATGGAGGAGAGGGATGGAGGAGAGGGATGGAGGAGAGAGATGGAGGAGAGGGATGGAGGAGAGGGGTGGAGGAGAGAGATGGAGGAGAGGGATGGAGGAGAGAGATGGAGGAGAGAGAGATTCTCACACACACCATAGTTTGGTTTGCGCAAAAGTTATAGCGACTACGATCAATATACGCTTATTGGGATTTTTGTAACCAAAAATATGTAGCAGAATACATATTGGCCTAAATTGGAGACTTTTTTTTTATTATTGGATGTGTAAAGTAAAAAAATATAATTTTTTTTCAAAATTGTTTTTTTTTTTTTATTTATAGCGCAAAAAATAAAAACCACAGAGGCGATCAAATACCACCGAAAGAAAGCTCTATTTGTGGGGGGGGGGGACAAACTTTATTTGGGTACAGCGTTGCACGACCGCGCAACTGTCAGTTAAAGTAATGCAAAAAATGGTCTGGTCAGGAAGGGGGGGGTAAACCTTTCGGAGCTGAAGTGGTTAAAGAGGACCTGCAGTCTGCTCACATAATTTGTAATAAAAACATCTTTGCCATTCTGAAGCTTCCCTCCAACCACCTTGTATATTATTTTATATATACTGTGATTCTGTACTTGCTAGATATGCTGCAGAAATCTCCCTCCACTGAGTCTGGCTGAAGCCATTTTAACTGTGGGCAGCTGAAGCTGCTGCCTGTTCACTTCCTGGATTTACACACAGAGGCACACCTCCAGCTCTGCAGCTCTCATTGGCCCTCTCATGACTCATCCCCCCTCCCTTTCTGGCAAACTCTATGAGAGTGAGAGCCGTGAATGATGTCATACGCCTAGGCCAGTTATGTACCTTGGCACCCCAAAGGTTTTGGAACTACATTTCCCATGAAGCTCAACTACACTGCAGAGTGCATGAGCATCATGGGAAATGTAGTTCAAAAACATCTGGGGTGCCAAGGTTCTCCATCACTGGCCTAGGCCCATGACCAGACAAGAAACAGGAAGTGGGCTGTATAAAGTATTTACTGGCAGAAAAAAAAATGTTTTACTATCCAAAGTTAAAACAACAACAAGGGCAGAAGCTTTAATAGATGGAAAGATGAAAAAAAATGGCTGAAGGTCCACTTTAAGTGCTGTAAAAAGTTTCATAAATGAACTACACCCAGATAAAGCCAAGTAACTAAGACAACATAAATATTTAAACTTTTATTGAATTATAAAAAAAATAGACTCTGCAAAAAAATGTATATATACACACACATATGCATTACAGTCATCCCCACCAACTGGCAATTCACATAGTTGTTGATGGTCAGTTAACTAAAGACGCCAGAGATGTGCATTTTACTCATTGGTGCTCATTTTCTGAGCCACCGAGCTCATATCCAGCATATCCCTACAGGCAACTGAGGAAAAGGGAGGGGAGAAACAGCAAGACACTGGACTCATGGGGCGGTTGTGAGCTGCACCAGAGTCAGATCATATATGTCTGTCCATGCTGCGCGATCTCAACTCAGAAAAATCCATTACATACAAAGGTATAAAAGGCAGTCAAACATTTTCAGGTTCTGATGATGCATTAGTATCCCCCCCCCCTTGCAATCATTCCCAGTGCCCATAGTCACAACCACATTTGTCTGAACCACATTTTCCATTTTCAACAGTTGCATTTTCCATTAAAATCAATAGAAACATGATAAAAAAACATTATATATATATATATATATAGATATATAGATATATAGATATATAGATATATCTATTTATATATCTATATAGATAGATAGATATATCTATCTATATAGATATATCTATATATATCTATATATATATTTATTTATTTTTTCTCACCAACTTCATGTTTTCAATGAAAATGCATTGGCCTAAAAAATGGACAATGTGATTCTGGATTTAAACAGATCATATTTTCATCAATATAACACAATTTCTTATTTTTTTTTCAATCTACAGTAGCAAGGTGTGTAATCTGTACATGAATATTCACAGAGAATTTTATACAGGATAGTCAACAATAGACTCCAAGGCAACGCACGTCAGATATTTACAAAGAATCGCAATTATAATCCGACAATATAACCAGAAGCAAAAACTGATATTTAGATATCTCATACATAACAAGATGGTTATCTATAATACTTTTTATTCTTTTTTTTTCTTGTGTGTGTTTTATATTTTTTTTATTTATTTTTTTAACTCCCAGCACATGGTATAACAAACACCAAACTGAAATGTTTTAGTCTCTTGGGAGTAATAGATTTACATCTGCATACAATACACAATATTATAGCATAAAGCAAAAAAAAACAACAACTTATAACATCCAAAATGTCTCATACATCATGGGATAATTATCTATAATACTTTTTTTTTTTTTTTCCTGGTTTTTCAGTCATATTTTTTATTTTATTTTTTTTCTTAAATTTCCAGCACATAGTATAAAAAAACACCAAATCAAAATGTTTTAGTCTCTTGAAAATAATAAAAGACTTTTCATACGATAAGTAAAAAGAACTAAAAACAGGTGCTGAACAATTTTCATATTTAGGCAAAATTGTTAATATGCAGATTTGTCACACAAAGAAGTATAATATTTTTTTTTTGTTTTTGTTTTATAAATATATATATATATATATTCTCAGTATGTGAATGAAATTATAAACAAAGGAAATATTTTCAGCTTCTACAACAAAGTCTAGCAAACTTCCAGATTTACATCTTCATGTAACGTAGATTCAAAAAGTATTTTAGAAGAAGCATAGAAGAGTGGCAGCAGAAAAAGACGGAAAGGTCCAAGTCTGCCCCCCCCTTTTTTTTATTATTATTATTGTTTATGTGCATTTTACTGTCATTTTTACATACAAAAAGATCTCAGTTTTCATTCTCTGTCCTGTATTCTTTGTACACTTTACAACTTTTTTTTTTTTTTACAGCTCTGGATGGCGCCTGTACAGATATACATATAATACCCTCATTGTCTATGCCGTAGAGACTGAATAAGGCTGGCCATACATTATACAATTTTCTTTTTTAATTTCCTTTAGCTTTACCTCCAACTGATGTAGTGCAAGGGTCTGACTGATTGCAAACAAATTGGAAGTGTTTAGGTTTGACCTCATAATATATGGTTTAGGTAAATCTTTAATTTGTATAATATATGGCCAGCTAGCACTTTACAACTGTACAACTCTTCTTATTTATTATTTTTTTCACAGCTTTGGATGGCGCCTGTACAGATATACATACAATACCCTCATTGTCTATGCCGTTGAGACTGATCAAAACACTTTAGCTTCAAATTTAGAAATATAAGAATATCTAAACTCAAGAAATTTTATATATTGCAGCCTTCGATGAGGTGACTGCATTTGTTTTCTTTTTTTTCAAGGCCGAAAAAACACTTTCTGTAAATGGAGTACTCGGTGATCCTTCCAGAAACCCAGTGTCCTTGATACTTCCTGTGAAATCTCAATACAATGCTGTATCGCAGGGATATGCAATTAGCGGACCTCCAGCTGTTGCAAAACTCCCATCATGCCTCTGCCTCTGGGTGTCGTGCTTGTGACTGTCAGATTCTTGCTAGGCCTCATGGGACTTGTAGTTCTGCAACAGCTGGAGGTCCGCTAATTGCATATCCCTGCTGTATCGGTTTATATTTTGTGGACTACAGAACACCCCCTCGCTATGTTAAGGAGTAATCATTTTTGTGGTCCAGATGTAGAGCAAGCAGCAAAGAGTGACAACACTGTTCTTCCATCCTGTATGGCGAGTGAAGGTTGTCACCCTAGTAAAGGAAGTTTGTTTCTGGCAGGATCACCAGGTAAAAATAAAGAAAAAAAAATCCTTAAAGACAAAACAAATGCAGCTAACTGATCTAAAGACGTATAAGCTGCAATATATTTTTGTTCTTGGGTTTAGATACAGCTTATCATGTAAACATTTTTTTTTTTGTGCAAATTTTGAGGTTTTATGTAACTCCAGCAAGGGCAGAAGGTTACAAATTCTGCCTGCTCTGCTCAAAAGTGCTGGCTGGAGTTACCATTTTTAAAGAGGTTTTTCACTTTCAGACAGGAAGTGGAAATAAATCCCCCACACCTTTCTGCTGCTGGCCTGTGGGGGTCTCTCCGCTCACAATGCCTACCCCTCCCCCCCCCTTCAATTCTATATAGTGCAACAGAACAGCTCTGTTTCCTTATGTGATTCAGCGTAGCTTTGGAAAACCAATCACGTTGGGTTTCCGCGACAGAGCTGCATTGCACCGCCAAAAAGTTTCTCGCAATTGTACCCAATTAAAGCTAATTGGTTGCCAGGCCACTTCCCTGATAAGCATCAGAAGGCATGGGGAAGGACTTTTCCACTTTTTGTCTGGATTGAAAAAAAAAATAAAAAATGCCCAAATAAAGTCCTTCAGGAAAGAGCTAAACTCTTTCTACTCACAAGGGAGGCTGCAAACAAAAAAGAGAAGAGCCTATTTACACGTATACGTTTTTCTTTGAAATCTATGGAAACGAATCAAAATACATGAATGCATGCTTTAGGACGCACGCCAGCTGGTATCATGATTCACGTCAACCTATCACAAGTCAGCGCGCAAACATTGACATTGACAAAAAAAAGTGCATTGTGGCTGCTATATTCTTTGATGTAAAGAAATAATAATAATAAAAAAAGAAAAAAGTGCATTGGAAGGACGTTGAAGAATAAGTTCACCTTTGGGAAACATGGTATATGTTCCACTAATTTTTACAATGCTCAAAAAAAAAAAAATTATAGATAGATAGATAGATAGATAGATAGATAGATAGATAGATAGATAGATAGATAGATAGATAGATAGATAGATAGATAGATAGATAGATAGATAGATAGAGATATATATTTATAGAGATATATATTTATAGATATAGATATATATATTTATAGATATAGATATATATATCTATAGATATAGATATATATATCTATAGATATAGATATATATATTTATAGATATGGATATAGATATTTATATTTATGGATATAGATATTTATATTTATAGATATTTATATTTATAGATATAGATATAGATATATATATATATACATATAGATATAGATATATTTATAGATATAGATATATATATATATATTTATAGATATAGATATATATATTTAGAGATATCGATATATATATTTATAGATATAGATATATATATTTATAGATATAGATATAGATATAGAGATATATATATATAATTTTTTTACATGCAAAAAAAGGTGCATTTATTATATTTTTTAAAAGCTGAACTTATCCTTTATTGCGTTTTTGATGCGTTTCCATTGATTTCACTAAAAAGCGCATTGGTGTGAAAAAAAAGGAGTAGAAAAAAAAGTTATCTTTTTTTCCTGGAGAACCTGTTAATTTTTTTTTACAATTTCTTTTTGAACTTTTTTTTTGCATCTTCGTTTCTTTTTTTTTAATTTCAACTTTTAAAATAATAAAATTAAAACAAAAAAAAAAGCAAAAAAAGAAATTTAAAAAAAAATGAAAATAATAAAACTTAAGAAGTTGTCCACTACTAAATGCTGTTCTATGATGTGACGGGAGGAGTGCACTTTTTTTCACACCATGTCTGCTGAGCTGTGTTTTTTCTGCACACCACCGTACATGTATGGTGTGAACATAGAAAACAATTTTTTTGGTCTACATCATGTGGTGGTATGATGAAAATATGCAGCTCAATGGCATTGCGTGAATAAACCCTATAAGACAGTTTTAGGCTTTGCCCTGACCTAACCTAACCCAGCTTTCCCCTTCCCAGATACATACCTACCCTTCATGGCTTGCCTTGTGCCTGGTATTGAATAAGTAGGCACCTGTGTAGGGGAGGGTGGGTTAAGATAGGTCAGGACAAAGGAGCAAAAAGGATACTCATCCTTTAAAAAACTAATTGGCCATTGCTTTTGGAGACTACATTTTTTTTTTGGCTAGGTTTGTCAGCCAATCACACGCTGACCTCTTCATAGCATAGGATCATCGCACTTCCAGAATTTTCAATGGCAAAGCAGTAGCAGCTGGAATTCAACTGAAGAAGAGTGGACAACCCCTTAAGAGGTCAACTCCAGGACAGAAAAGTCTTTAGCTTGGACTAGAATTCTGTGCCCCATCAATTAAGGTTCATCTGCAGGCACGGGTCCCAGTATAACTCCATACTGGCTTTGCCACAAGTAACTGTCAATTGGGTCTAGCTCTAGGCTTCGGGAGACCCAAACTCTGCAGATGTAGGGCCTCTGGATTTCACCAACTCCAATCTAGAGACTTTTTTTTCTTGGAGGTGAAGGTAGTTCTTAATCCAATTTGTGGCACCTGTGGCCTGTGGTTTGGGAAATACATCCCATAGCGCTGTAACAGTATGGCATGCACAAAAGAAAAACCTATCCAGATGGCTTGCTCTTAATCTCATTGGCATCTGATAATGTGACTAGCAGTCTTCGTGTAGCATGACAAGTACAGCCCATCGGCCAAGAACAATGACTTTAAGAGCATGCAATCTAGGTACATTTTTCATGCCAAACCACAGGGCACAACGCCTGTTATTTTAAAGGATCAGTCCACTAAAAATGGTTATCTGAATTGCCCAGAAACTTATTTCACCTCTCCATAGCTCAGGTCTTTGCACGTTGCCGCTAGAGCAGTCGGTGATACAAGACAAGTGGGTGATTCAGATACTCGAATGTAAATATCATTTTTAGGTGGATTGATCTTTTAAGGTTCAGTCACAAGGTTTGTTTTCCGCATGAGTGCCTGGTATTGTTCACCATGAGGATTTTTAGTATTTTGTTCATAAATTTTCATTACATTCCAGCAAGGATTTTGGCAGAAGATGTGCATAATTTTTTCAGCTAGAGGCCTGTCCAGCAAAGCATTTGACAAGGATAACCATTTAAAAAAATTCCAACTCTTGTCCTCGGTCTTGACCATAACCCATAGGGAAAACTCATCCAGTGACTGAACCCACCTGCAGTACTGCACCGAAATGCCAACAAAGTGCAATTCATAGCAGACCAATAACTAGTCCATCTTACTCCCCAAGTCACAGGGGATGAAAATGTCCCTAGTTGGAATCAAATGGCTTCAAAGGTTCCAGCAGCATATTAAAAACTGGGCTGGGCCCTAGAACCACGTTCTATTGCAGTGACTGTAGCTACACATAAGGTGTATTAACGGCACAAAAGCAATGATGATGTGCAGATGGCAGTAACACAATAAGAGTCCATACACCACTGAGCCAACATCAATTAGCTAAATGTGATGGTTATTGGTTACTGCATCATTGTACATCATTAGCTAGTAGTAGTTGGTCACATTCAGCTGGACTTGTTCTGCAACGTTGAAGACATTTCCTACGTTTTACAAGCCATTTGTTTTCCTGGTTGGCCTGGAGAAGCTACCTAAGGCCTTCCACTTTACAGAACAATTCCAGCAGAATGTGACCAACAACTACTACCTGGATAAAAGGTGGACTTTCACAGACATAAGTACATCATTATTGATATCTGTCCATAATCAGTGAGAAGTCTAAAAACGAACCCAAGATGACCGTTGCCATCTGCTGATGGGTTGTAGACATCATGCTCCATTGGTTCTTTGTGCTGCATGAGGTCCGTAACACAGAAGCAGATGGCATCCGGTATAAAAACAAGGCATCTGGGTCCAATACAGGTCATCTCTAGAAAAACCTGATCTGTATATCAGGGGTAGGAGAGTGTGATGATGTGCCTCTACTACAGAGTTGTCCATCACCCAAGGGTTGATACTGGAAAATGTGAATTTAACGTCAACCCCATAGATGTCTAAGGATTTCAACAAGGTGTGTGTGCAGGGGCTCCACCCATACAAGGAGAGCTGCTCATCCTCCAAGTGCTGGTTCCTGGCACATGTGCAACCCCTGCTCTACACGGTGTGTCTGTGTAGGGGATGCAACCATAAATGGTACCAGTGCTCCAAAATCTGACTTCTCTGTAGCAGAGGTAAATTGTTGTTTACATCACTATACCCTTCTCCTACGGATTTGAAGATCAGGACTTTCTAGAGAAGCCCTTTAAAAGTAGATTAAGAAGGACTTTCACAGACATAAGTACATCATAATTGATTTTTTGCACTAAATCTGTAATTAGTCTGAAAACCCACCCAAGATGCCCATTGCCATCTGCTGATGGGCTATAGACATCATGCCGCATTGGTTCTTTGTGCTGCATGACGTCTGCACCCCAGCAGCAGATGGCAACTGGTATAAAAACAAGGCATCTGGGTCCATTATAGGGCAGCTCTAGAAAAACCTGATCTGTAGTTTAGGGGTAGGAGAGTGTGATGTGCCTCCACTACAGAGCGGTCCAGCGCCCAAGGGCTGGTACTTGGAAAACGTGAATTAGACTTCAAGTAGAACTGTGAGCAAAACTTTTTTTTACTTTTGATAGAGTATAACGTCTGTCAGGTTTTTTTTTTCCCCATCTGTGTCCCACTGGGGAGATATACATATATATATATATATATATATATATATATATATATATATATATATATATATATATATATATATATATATATATATATATATATATATATATATATATGACGGCGCTATATAAGTACCTGAAATAAATAAATAAATAAATAAATATATATATTCCTGTCCCATAGCCAAAACAGGAAGTAAAAGAAAATCCCTGCAAATTAAGGAAATCTCCACCATTAATGGGAATTTCTCCACTATTACTTTTCTGGGGACAACCCAAAATCTGGGATTTTCTTTTACTTTTAACGATGATGGTAAACAGGACAAAGAGAGGGTGAATCTCCCTAATGGAGGCACAGACGACAATAAAAACCTGACAAGTGATCTACAGTATCCAGAGTTTAAAAAAATGTTTTGCCTTTCGTTATACTTTCAGCCTATAGATGTCCGATGATTTCAACAAGGGTGTGTGCGCAGGGGCTGCACCCATACAAGGAGAGCTGCTCATCCTCTGTCAGTGATGGCGAACCTTGGCACCACAGATGTTTTGGAACTACATTTCCCATGATGCTCGACTACACTGCAGAGTGCATGAGCATCATGGGAAATGTAGTTCCAAAACATCTGGGGTGCCAAGGTTCCCCATCACTGCTCTATGTGCTGGTTGCTGGCATATGTGCAACCACCTACTCTACACCTGGGGGGAGATTTACTAAACTGAAGCACTCAAAATCTGGTGCAGCTGTGCATGTTAGCCAATCCGCTTCTAACCTCAGCTTGGTCATCTAAGTTTTGATAATGAAACCTGGAAGCTGATTAGTTTGTATGCAGAGCTGCGCCAGATTCTGCACTCTCCAGTTTTAGTAAATCTGCCCCCCGTGCAGGGGAGGCACCCATACATGGAACCAGTGCTCCCAAATCTGACATCTCTGTAGCAGAGGAAAATGTCATTTACATCACTACACCCTTCTACTACTGATCCGAAGATCAGGACTCTCTGGAGAAGCCCTTTAAAAAGAAGAATGGAAGCCCATTCCAAGGCATTTCCTTCTTCAGTTATGAGCTCTTTACAAGGGATGTGTTCACCCTTGCTGCACAGTTCATTCAGAAAGTCAGTCCCTGCGGTCCCCGTCTCATTTATCAGCTCTGCGCTAGATACAGCAGCCTGGAGTTACAAGCTCTTAAACCTCTGGCCTGCACTAATACTGCACTGCTCCTAACCATGGTGGCTGCTACTAAGGATCCTGGCGCTGGACATGATCCAATCTGATCCATCACATGCTTCTGCAATACAGGACAACTGGTTTAAGCTTTTAGCTTAGACTGCTCTCAGAGAGCAATTGGCCAGTCAGGCTTGCACATAAGGGTGAGATATTTTTTATAGCCCCAACTACTTTTGAATTCTCATCTTGTGTTCCTGGCACCGAGTAATTCTGCCTTGGTTCTAAAAATGCTGGCCTGGTTATGATCCCCATGACTAAGCTCAGAGGGACAGAGCGAAACGCATTGGGGGCATGGCTTGGTTGGAGTCCAGGCTGAGGTTGCCACTTACTTACGATCTCAGGGATGGTATGGATGTGCGGTCATAGGGAGACTTTTTTTTTTCCACTTCGAGCTACAAATGCTGGCACCACATCTGACTATGGATTATGTGAATCTATTCCTGCCCTTTTTTTTGCTCTCATCCTGGCCTTCATACCAGCTTTAGGCTTCCTACCTGACCTTTGCCTGCCACTGCTCCCCTGAAAACACACAGACTACCCAAAATGTGTTCTATCTCCTGGATCTCAACTTGGTTGTTCCTGCAGGGCTCTGCCACCTGCCCTGACCTTGGTGGGACCCAAACCTGAGCTTGCTGGTCCTAAATTGCCTGGATTTGACCCTGCTCCTTTTTTTTTTTTTTTGGCATCTCCATAACTATCACCTTGTCAGATCTGTAAATTGTAACCAGACTCTAATGCTGCTCTTATTTAAAACTTCTATTCACAGCAGGCAAAATATTCAACGGCTTCTTCATATGGAGTGGGTGACCATGACTGACTGAAACTGTGCAGAAAAGAGCTCAAATTTGGCCAATGAAGGCCTGGACATTGTCTATACCATAAAAAGGTAAAAGCTATCAGATGTGCATTTATATTTGACATTCTTTCAGGAAACTTATGTAAAGCAGAAAAAGACATCATATGGATGGAGTCTCCGAAGAGGATTCCAGAAGAAGTAGCTTCCATAACCGTTAGCTTTTTTGACAAAACACAATTGTTTTTTGTACGGCTATCAAAGTTCTTTGACTTCTTGTCCGGTTACCAGCTATACCTTAAAATACAAATTCATGAATCTGTTAAAGCTGTCGGCTTTACTGTCAATGAATTCATCGGTCTTCTGTCTTATTTTCTGAATCTCTTCATCTTTCTGAAGGACTTCCTCTTCCTGTAAGGGGACAAAATACAGCCGATCTGTCACTTTAATGTGTATGCACAGGCATTGGGCAACATTTATATTATTTTGTATTTTTTTTTTGTTTTATTTCAAACATGTAAATAAAAAATAAAATAAAAAAACACCCCATAAAGAATAAAAGTAGTAATCATTCAGCCGTAGTTTAAAAAAATAATTTAGTTTACATATCCAAAAAGGAGTGGGAAGAGTTACATGCCTTTTTAATCCCACCCATTCTCCATAATTATTAATAAATTATTCAGAGTCCCATTGCTATAACGTTATGCAATAATTAACAATTCAAATATAATATACCGTACTAATTACCAATAATCTAACTACACAATCATACACATATATGCATACATACATATACACCCCCAGACCAAACTAAAGCCAATCCACACGATAATAGTTCAAACACCTTCATTCTTATATCTTGTAAAAATCATCTGCCACGGCCAATATTTAGCATTAATGGGGATGCATGCAACAGCCACAAATGGTTTACACCAGGTCTCCAAACTGCGGCCTGGGGGACAGATGCGGCCCTTTGCTTGCTTGTATCAGGCAATTGGGGCACTATTCCTCCCACTCACACCAACTATGGAGCACTATTCCATTCACTGACCAACTATGGAGCACTATTCCTTCCACTAACACCAACAATGGGACACAATTTCTCCTAGTAACACCAACATTGGAGCCCAATGAAGGGGCACAATTCCTCCCAATGATGCCAATAGGGCACGATTCCTCCCAATGATGTCAAAAACAGGGTAAAATTTTTTCCAGTGACACCAACAACGGGGCCCGATGACACCAATGAGAGGGGAACAATTCCTCCCAATGACACCAATGAAGGGGCACAGTTCCTTCCAATGACGCCAATGGGGCACAGTTCCTCCCAATGACACCAGTGGGGCACAATTCCTCCCTATGGTGTCAAAACTTCTTCCAGTAACACTAACAACGGAGCCCAATGACACCAATGAAGAGGCACAATTTCTCCCAATGACACGAACATTAGGGCACAATTTTTCCCAATGACATCAACAATGGGGCGCAATAACACCAATGATGGGGTACAATTTCTCCCACTGACACCAAGACGGGGGATTGTTTTTTCACCAATGACATCGGGACCTTTTCTACTCTCATTGGCCACAGTCCGGCCCCCCTAAAGTCCGAAGGACAGTAAATTGGCCCTTTATTTAGAACGTTTGGAGACCCCTGGTTTACACCAATGCTGCACTCCTTGAAAATGTTAGTTCCCTGGTAGGTACTCTTCTCCCTTAATGATTAAAAACTTTCTAAGGAATCTCTATGAATGATCTTACAGTGAACCTGCAGCCAGGCTATGAACACTCAACAATACGTATTCTTAACAAGTTTTAAAACTCACTATGCCCTCACTAACCTCTGTAGCTGCAGGCACTATGGAGCATTTAATCCTTGCAGTTCACAAAAAAAATTAGTGGCCAGGGTAAATAATCTAGAGAGCAGCAGACAGTATGAATGAGTTATACTATACCTCATCACTGATGTCATCTGGGTAGTCATAGTATGTGTCAGTTTTTATGCCATCTTTTAGAAGCTTTTGTAGACTGTTGGCAAAAAGATACATTTTTTCATCTTCATAGCCATATACATGTCCATCTTCTCCCACAAGAACAACCCATTGTGGGACTGGAGCCATGCCTTCTGAGCTCTCCAGAACGCCAAAGACTTCCATTTTGGTTGGTTCTGGAAGGTAAAGCTCTTCCCAGCTCTCAAGCGTATACTGCTCACCCGAGTAAATTGTGCCGTCCAGGCCACAGATGCGAATGTACATATCCTTCATGACTTCACTATTTGGTGGACGTATTTTTTCATCTCGGTTTTTCTTCACAAAGTCAGCTACCAGGACAAGGTTGCCAGCTGCAGGCAGAGAAAAGAAATTGAATAGTACAATTAGCATGCAAGTTCCTGATAGCGTTACAATTCCTACAGTACAATATGGGCGTTAATCCTTTTACTGACATTGTTGTAACAACATGTAAGCAAATTCATGGCCGCAAGAACAGCCGGGGGTTTGTTTACTTTTTAAGAGCAGACTACTGGCCATATTTTAAGAACTGATCCAGTGGCTTTACAGCCACCTGGTGGCTTCTATGGTCCCCAGACTCCCCTGCTTCTCCTAAAAGCCCGAGACTGAAAGAAAGACACCAGGATGGGGAATGGGGAGAGTTAGAGGAATACCCACTCCTTCACCTCTCTTGTGAAGGAGTGCTCAGCTCTGATCACTTCAGGGTTTAAAGTCCCTAGCCGGGACTGGTGAAGCAGCTGATTGAGAACTCTATTTTCTCATTCAGAGTTGCCTGATGTCTTTATAAAGAGTACCTGTCACTCAAAGTGCTATCACACAAGAAAAAGTAATTTGGAGTGAGAGGAATAATGCTATGGCCATCATTTATGGTCCCTTTGCCTTGCAGTTCAACCAAAAACCAACTTCAATTCAGGATAGATGCTTACGGCTTAAAAGTGAGATATCTGCACCTGAACTCCCCACTCTGCCCACCTTTCACATCCGTTAGGACAGATCCTCATTCTGGCTGTGGAGTTTTCTGTGTGTTTTACATTATGGTGCAGGCAGAGAGGTGGGACTACAGTGCAGGAGGAAAGTTGAAGGGTCACTGACCTGAGTCAAGACTTGGTCGCTATCCTCCAACATTTGGAGAAGGTCATTTCTGCAAGGTGATCCCAGTGCAATTGCAAGGGCCCTATACCCCCTGGCCTCCCTTCTCTTTTGTACTCTACCTGGGACAATGTTTCATATTTTTCTACATACACCTCATTTAAGAAAAAAGAAAACACAACAAAAACTTTGAAATAGAAAGCTGAAGTGGCAAGTAGCCTAAATTCAGCCCCAAACTGTCCAAGACCACCTTAAAAAACAGTTCTGGACAGACCCCTTTGCACTTCTACTCCCTTCATACTTCTCCTATGGATCACAGTTGCAGTTCATTCTGCACTTCTGTGATCCATTTTCAGCCGACAGCTAAAGCCTGCTGTCAGCTGACGCCAGAGAGCCAGTCCAGGCTCTGAAAAGATACTGATCATATGGTCAGGATCTGTCCAGAAGCCTGGATAGGCACCTGGCTCAAGCTCTCAGTAAGTAGCTGAAAGCCTGAGCCAGCCTCTCCCGCCCTTCTCCCGCCCCCTCCACAGCCCAGCGCTCCAGTGAGCATCGAAGGGGAGAGCAGAGAGCGGCTTACTGATAGTCACAGCTCTCTGCTCAGAGTGGAGGGGAGAACTAAGCGATCAGCAGTGTTTGATCACTCAGTTCTCACTACAGAGCCAGCGGGGACAGATGCAGCATTGGATAAATGCTGCATCCACCTACTTATAAAATGTATAAATATTTTTGTTTTTTAAATGATGACCTTCTCTTTTAACACCACCTAAATGTGTCTTTTGGTGAGATGAGTCAGGGTTTGATCTCCAGCTAGGTCTTCACTGCTATCCCTTCCTACCAAAGCCGTGATAGGCTAAGCTACTACTGTCACCAGCCTTGGTTAAACATACACTAAAGGACACCCCCAGCCTATATTTGCTACATCGTCTGCCCACTAGTGGATTTGAATTTCTTCAAAACGCAGAGAACTCATTGGGAGGTCCTGATCAGCAATAAAGACCTGGCAGGGACAGATCTCTGCCACAACCCATCCAAAATCCATCTTGGTGGATCTGCTTTTTAAGGCAAATAGTCACTGAATGGTGGAAATAATGCAGTTGAGGAGAATAGCAGGACATGCTTGGTTCTTTAAAGGATGAAGACTGTAGCGTATTTTTTGAACCTGAAAACTAAAGGCCAACTCCAGTCTTGTCTAAGCTTACATCTTCATAGCATATTACCATGGCATTACTATGAGGCTAGGTTGAGCGAAGTGCTGGATGGATTCATTGACACCCATTACTTGCTTTAGCATTGGTCTCTCATTTGTCTTTAGCTTCCTCTGTTGTTCACAGAACAGACACCACAACTCAATCTGCCCTCCTGGAATTGCCATGAGAGCAGGTATGCACAAAGACGCAAGACCTAAACAAAAAGCTTAATTTTAAGATTCCAAAATACGGTATATTCCCCACAAGTGTAGAACAGAGCAATGCCTTTCTTCCCCAGGAGGCCTTTTGAAGTCAAATTACAGCCACTGATGTAATGCAAGGTAAAAGCCTGTAGGAGGCATGAAATGGTGGCAGAACCTTCAAGTTTCAAGAATCAGGACAACAGGCTTGAAATACTAAAAGGAGCAAAACCTTCAGGACTTCTGGCTGGTAGATCAGTCTGTTCGCTCTCCTCACACCATCAAATCGGCAAAGGTTTTTCTTGGATCCATGCTCCTTTTTCCCGATCTTGGAAGCCTTGACCTTGAAGCCACAAACACATCCGAGAATTGCTAAAAGTTACATATTGAATAGCTGATGTTCTAAATTCTCATCAGTTATGTTCAGCATGGAAAGGTTATTGGAAAGTCCATCAGCATGTAAGTAGCTTTATTTCATATGGTAATACTGAATTGAGCTTTAATGGTCAAGATGACTCCTCTTGGGTCTACTGTTCAGTAAATGGTCATTCAGTCTTTACATTTAAGGAGAAACTCTTGGATGGGTACAGAGGAGCACTTAGTACAAAAGTCTAATATCACTTAAAGACCTTTTCGAAACATTTACTGGTTAAGAACAACAAATTCAGCCAACTTGTTTCAGAGGAAGGGCCTCCCTTCTTCAGGGTTTGAGTAGTAGATGTTATCAGAATCATGATGGAATGCACTAGAGGACCTACATTAAGGTTATTGTCTCCTAACACTGGGAAATGATTGTTGGAGACGTAGGCACATAGGAGCAGAACAAGGTCAACATACACTATACTTTCATCACAGATCAGCTTCTTTGAAGAAAGATGCACATCACTGTATATCGATCAATCAATTCTCACTTCTACTGGTCCAGCGCTATGACACACACTTCAGACATTACTTTTAAGGAGATCACAAAGTGACTTTGAAGGTAGTCCCAATAAGAGGGTCTTAACAGTGACCACATCAGGTGCTGTATCCACTCTTGCATCACATCTAGACATTGGTACCTTCAAAGAGAAGCGATGTGAAGGTCGCTGACGTCATGCTCTTGGTTGTTCAGTCAATGACCTTAACATGTCCATTGAGATCCTTAAGAAGCTCGAGAATCATAGCTTGCAAAGCGTCCCAAATCAACCCTACCAAAGGCTCTCGGCAATCAAGTCAGTTCAGGATAAGGTAACATCAGAGCTGGAAAATTGTACAGCCATCTTGTCATTCATGCACATAGAGTACAAAAAGGTGAAATGATATTCCATGGATACCGTGTATTCAGCTAACGGAGGCTTGCTATATCCCTTTGTTGAAACCAGGCAACTGGTATTTCAGAGCCAGGTCAGCAATGGCTTGGAAGACTGCAAGCTCACAACTGTCTAAAATAACTTTGTATGCTGTAGTATTAACAATACCCTTCACTGGAAATGCCTGAACGTAATAACTTGCAGAGACAAACATTTGGGGAAACTCTGCAATTGAGTTCCCACCAAACAAATCAGGAAGTCTTAAGTCAGACATAGATGGTTCAAATCTCAGTCAGTTCAGCAGGGACTTGTCAAGATTTGAACCATGTATGGGCAGGCTGAATGTACCCAAGTTAATCGATGCATCGACTTGGGTACAACCAGCCTGTCGGATTTTACATATGATTATTGCTAGCGGCTGTTTTAGCCGCTAGCAATAATCATTGTGTTCTCCCGGCGAGGACAGCTTCCATGACCACCCATGGTTGCAGGAAAGATTGGCTCCGTCTATGGCCGGCCTTACTCTTGCTGCTGGATTCTCATTTTGCTACAAATATCATAGAAGGCAGCAGAATTGAGACTACCTGGGATCATAATGGCTGTGGGGAAGGGTGCAGAGCCAAGAACCCTACACATCACCTGAACAGTACAAAAGGTACGAAGATCGATACCCCATCCTTATCCACTAAACAGAAGCCGCCTTGACTTACGGTCATTTTCCAAATTGAGACTGAGTATAAGGGCTTCATTGTTTTTGTCCTGATTCATAGGAGTGTTCTTCAGGGGAGATTCCTGTGGCTTCTTTCCATTGTCGGTGTGCTGGGTATATCCGTTTTTCCAACTGTAGAAAACAGAAAAGACGTTAATACTTTTATTTTATCCCCCCAATTAAACCTCAGAATAGGGACAGCCCAATTGTTAAGGTGGAACTTAGCCCTCAGTGGTTTAGAATGTCTACTGCAGTACCAGGTTTAACCTGTAGGGGGCGTGTGCTTCTATACAGAAGGATAGGATACCAAATGTCAGTTTGGATCAAAACCCAAGTGTATATAAATCCCAACAACAAACTTCTTTTTTCTTTTCTTTGGCCCTCGTAAATATACCGCTAAAAACCTTTTGTTATAACTTTTGGAAAAAAAAATAGTTGTTGATTCTGTCAGAAATTCAGTGAGCTGATAACTTCCTGTGCTTTGTGTGGGTGTCATCTCAAGGGATATCACCAGCCTTGCCCGGTTCACCCCTGTGAACTACAGAACGCCTCCCTGCATGTTATGCAGGAACATAGAAAAGTGACGGCAGAAAAAAGACTGAGTAGTCCATTGAGTCTACTTATTTTTTTTTTTATATATATACGTTTGGTATTTTTTTTTTCTTATTTATATACATGTTTTTTTTTTTTTGTTAACTTTTTTGTCTACAATACATAGATCTTTATACTCAAAAAAAAAAAAAAAAAATACAAAGCATGTATATAAAAAAGGAAAAAAAAATAAATGAAACCACACAAGGCAACTCAATGGACTACTCTGTCTTTTTTCTGTCATCATTTTTCTGTTACTGCATAACTATACATTTATAGTAATGTATTGTATCTATACATACATACATACATACATTAATTTAGAAGTACATTCTATTGTAAACCTTTTTAGAAATTAAGAGCAACAGCTACGAGTCTGCCCATTTTTCTTCTTTTTTTTTTATAAGTTTTGTATTTTTTTTGTTAGATCTGTACTCGTACAAAGAAGATGATGAAAAAAAAAAATACAAAATGTATAAAAAAAAAAAAAAAATTGGCAGACTCGTAGCTGTTGCTCCTATTTTCTAAAAAGGTTTACAATAGATTGTACTACTAAATGTATTTATAGATACAATACATTACTAGAAATGAGAAAAATCAGAAACATAGAAAAGTGACGGCAGAAAAAAAGACAGAGTAGTCTATCGAGTCTGCCCTGTGTGGTTTTATTTTTCTGTTTCCTTTTCTTTTTTTTCTTTTTATATGCAGGTTTTCAGGTTTTGTATTTATTGGTTTTTATATACATGTTTTGTATTTTTTTTTTTTCGTTAGATCTGTACTCGCACAAAAAAAATACAATTTACAAAACATATGTATATATGAATATATATATATATATATATATATATATATATATATATATATATATATATATATATATATATATATATATATATAATATTAAAAAAAAAAAAAAAACACAGGCAGACTCGTAGCTGTTGCTGTTATTTTTCGAAAAATGTTTATATTAGAATGCACTACTAAATGTATTTATGTATGTATAGATGCAATACAATACTATAAAATGTATAGTAATGCAGAAAAAAGACTGAGTAGTCCATCGTCACTTTTCTATGTTTCTACATAACATGTTCTGTAGCTCATGGGGGTTAACTGGGCAAGATGAGGGGGGGAGGGGACATTTAGCGTAATTGTATTTCCCGTCCTAGGGTGACAACTCTGCTCCTCCATAGATATTCAAATTCAGAATACTTTATGAATCCAAAAGGAAAAAATTTTAAATTAGATATACTACAGTGAGTGTTGTCACCCCTAGAACAGGACAAGAAAAAAAAAAAAAAAGTACCCAAATATAGCAGACCAGCAATGGTGAGGCGCTAGATCCTGTGACACTCACCCATGGATATACTCTATGCAGAGCATTGGAGTTCTGGAGTTGGGACTTGTGTGAAGACAAGGCATCATTGCTCCGAAGGAGATGCTCCAGAAAATGCCTGCAAAAATAAAACACAGTAGGAGGAACTCAAATCATGTGCGCCACTTTTCTGGTGGTATGGCCCTTTAAAAAGTTCTGTGCCAAATCAATCTCTCTCTCTCTCTCTCTCTTTTTTAATTCATTGAAGTGTATTTTTTTCCCCAAAAAACTTGCATTTAAAAGATGGCTGTGCAAATACAATGTGACATAAAATATTGCAACGACTTCCATTTTATTCTCTAGGGTCTCTGCTAATATATATGTATAAAATGTTTGGGGGTTCTAAGTAATTTTCTAGAAAAAAATACTAATTTTAACTTGTAAGCAACAAGTGTCAGAAAAAGGCTTAGGTATGAAGGGGTTAAACTGACCTCATTTACAGACTGAAGTTCATCCCTCTGATCTCTCAAAGATCATTCTTACGGCGGCGAGAGGGGACGCCGCCCTCTGGTGCTTCTACCGACTCACCGCTTTCACCGTTGAGTCGGAGAACAGATCTGCCAGCCCCGGATGGTGATCATAGAGATTTCCGGCGGACCAGATGGTCGCCGGAGTCTCTATGATCGTTCGGAGGTGCGATGTTATGACGTCACGCCCGGCCTCTGCATTCAAACCAATGGCGCCGCCTCCGCTGGGAAGCCGTGATCGTTTATTTTTATTTTTTTGATTTCAGGCTTCCCAGCCTAGAGGTGAAATGTGGGGTCTTATTGACCCTAAATCTCACGGTAAAGAGGACCAATCATGCCATATTACTATTACAAAGGATGTTTACATTCCTTGTAATAGGAAAAAAAGTGATCAAAATTATTTTTTTTTTTAAAGTGTCAAACTAAAAAAAGAAAAGTAAAATTAACAAAAAAAATTAAAAAATTTAAAGCGCCCCTGTCCCCGTGTGCTCGCACGCAGAAGCGAACGCATACGCAAGTCCCGCCCACATATGAAAATAGTGTTCAAACCACACATGTGAGGTATCGCCGCGATCGGTAGAGCGAGAGCAATAATTCTAGCCCTAGACCTCCTCTGTAACTCAAAACATGTAACCAGCAAAAAATTTTAAAACGTCGCCTATAGGGATTTTTAAGTACCGAAGTTAGGCGCCATTCCACGAGCGCGTGCAATTTTAAAGCGTGACATGTTAGGTATCTATTTTACTCGGCGTAACTTCATCTTTCACACAATGCAAAAAAATTGGGCTAACTTTAATGTTTTGTTTTGGTTTTTTTTAAAGCATGAAACTGTTTTTTTTTTCCAAAAAAAAAAAGTGTTCGAAAAATTTCTGCGCAAATACCGTGTGAGATAAAAAGTTGCAACGACCGCCATTGTATTCTCTAGGGTCTTCGCTAAAAAAGAAAAAAAACATAGATAATGTTTTGGGGTTCTATGTAATTTTCTAGCAAAAAAAATGATGAATTTTACATGTAGGAGAGAAATGTCAGAATTGGCCTGGATGGGAAGTGGTTAAAAAAAAAAAAAAAATATATATATATATATATATATAGATATATCTAGATAGATATCTATATCTATATAGATATCTATCTAGATATATCTAGATATATATATATATATCTAGATATATCTATCTAGATATATATCTATATATATCTATCTAGATAGATATATATAGATATAGATTTAGATTTGATGAAAAGTAAGGCAATTATTGTGTAGCATAACAAATTGCAACTACCACCATTTTATTGTACACAATCTCTGCTTTCAGAAGATATATGTTTTGGGGGTTTTAAGTAATCGTGGGCCTGAAATGGTGATTTAAGGTGTGCAAAAAATATTTAAGAAAAATTATGCAATTCAACCTGGCAATGCACACGATTCGTTTGGGAAGCTGCCACAACCTCAAATATGAGCTACTATTATAATAATATATAAAATTATTAAGGTTATTTAATCCTAAATTTATAGTAAAAAAAAAAAAATCTTGGTGATTAATTTGGTTGTAATCAGAGTTTGCAGCAGGAACTGTGGCTGACAATCGCATTCCATCTGTAATGTACACAGAGAAGGAAGTGACTCAGCTCCAACAGTCAAGGACACACAAGACAAAACACAACTTGTTACCAACAACACAAAGCAGTTCCACTGCCGACCACTAGAGGACATACAGCACGATACAGCCCTGCGCCCCATAGAGATTACTGTGGGCGTCAGTTCCCTCAATGTCCACTAGATGACGCCTTAAATTTCTTTGTTATTATTATACAGGATTTATATAGCGCCAACAGTTTGCGCAGCGGTTTACAACATTAGAGAGCAGACAGTACAGTTACAATACAATTCTGTACAGGAGGAATCAGAAGGCCCTGCTCGTTAGAGCTTACAATCTCCAGAGTTATTAAAAACAAAGTTGTATTCTCGCTCTATAAACAGTACAAAAATACTTTTCGTCCAAATTAAACTATATCAGAAGACACTTTAGCCTCAGTGAAGCTAAACATAAAAGTACTAAATACATATAAATTCCTCCTTTATTGAATTGTTTTGTAACTGTACTGTCTGCCCTCATGTTGTAAAGCGCTGTGCAAACTGTTGGCGCTATATAAATCCTGTATAATAATCATCATCATACTGTATAAGGTATTTGTTGCCAATAACATAAAGCAGTTACACTGAGGTCCACTAGAGGGCGCACAATTCATCACTTTGCCCCATAGGGCTCGTTGTGCGTCTGTTCCTTCATTCTCCATTAGATGGCGTCCAAATGTTCTTTTTTTTTTTTTTTTTTTTTTAACAAAGTTTAAAAAAAAAAAAGAAACAGTTTTAATCTTGCTCTATATACGCTACAAAAATACATATCTTCCTAATTAAAGTGTAAATAAAACACTTTAAGCTCAGTAAAGCTAAACAGAAATGTATTCAATACAAAATCCATATATATTCCTCCTGTATTGAATTAGTTTGTAACCTTACGGTCTGCCATCGTTTTGTAAAGCGCTGCGCAAACTGATAGCGCAATAATAATAATAATACACTGTATAAGGTTGCTCAACCTGCGGCCCTCCAGCTGTTACAGAACTAAAAGTCCCATCATGCCTCAGCCTTTGGGAGTCATGCTCGTAACAGTCATGCTTACAATGCCTCGTGGGACTTGTAGTTCCACAACAGCTGGAGGGCCGCAGCACCCCTGGTATAAGTGCATAGGTGCTCAAGCTGCGTCCCTCCAGCTCTTGCCGAACTACAAGTCCCATGAGCCATTGCAAGGCTGACAGTTACAAGCCTGACTCCTAAAGGCAGAGGCATGGTGGGACTTGTAGTTCCTCAACAACTAGAGGGCCACAGGTTGAGCACCCATGGTAATAAGGTATTTGTTGCCAATAACACAAAGCAGTTCCACTGGGGTCAAGCTAGAGGGCGCAGAGCACAATTCATCACTATGCCCCATAGGGCTCGCTATGCGTCAGTTCCTTCATTCTCCACTAGATGGCGTCCAAATTTTCATTTTTTTTTTTTAACAAAGTAAAAAAAAAAAAAAAAAAAAAAGAAACAAAATTTTGATCTCGCTCTATATACGCTACAAAAATAGATAAAATAGATATCTAAAAATAGATATCTTCCTAATTAAAGTGTAACTAAAACACTTTAGGCTCAGCGAAGCTAAATATAAGAGTATATCTTCTCAATACATACATACATACATACATACATATATATATATATCCCATAACTATGATCTGCTCTTATTCTTCCAGCGTGCTTAGTCCTCAGCCTGCTCAGCCCACTGACTGCTAAATAAAGATAAAAAAAATAATTACTTACCGGACAGCAAAAATTGCAGGGATCCTCTAAATAATAAAGGATAACACCAGTGTAAACATAAGTAATATACCTGTCAGAACCAACACAGGTATATGACTTATGTGTATACTGGTCTCCCCTCCTGGAGACAAAGCCTCCTGCCTCCTGAAAGTTTTCTATGGCTCTGATCTCTAATCTCAAGATGGCGCCTGCAGAGCCAACACACCCTGCCTGTGACCCTCCTATTCTGGGAAAACACGCAGACAGAGAGGGCGGTCACTCAGCAGCTCCACCTCCTGGCAGCAGATGTTTTTCCAGTTCTTACGGAGAGCTTTGCTGGCTGTGATGCTGCAGAATGACTCAGGCTCTGCTCAGAATGGTCACAGTTCATTGTCACGTGCAGAACAAGTTTCTGGGATGGGAAAGAAGGACATCATCAAGAATAAAGTACGCCCCACTCCACCGTCTGCGCAACACCCTCCTGTTACGCAGACGATTATTGCATGCGGAAAAAAGGACTGGGTTAACCACTTGAGTCCCCGCACTTTTTCTCGCTAAAACCCCCTAAAGAGTTTTTTTTTTTTAAATGTATTTATTTAATTTATTTATTTCAGGTACTTATATAGCGCTGTTAACTTAGGCAGAGCTTCACATCAGGGGTGGACTGACAACTCATGGGGCCCCCGGGCAATAGGAGATTATGGGGCCCCCAGGCAATCAGAGATTATGGGGCCACACAGTATACACACACACACAGTATACAATCACACAGTATACACATACATGTACACACAGTATACACAGTGTCCCTGGTCCATACTGTCTATTGGCTGTCCCTGGTCCATACTGTCCCTTGGTTTTACTGAGGCTGGCAACCCTGATGGGGCCCCCTAGTGGCCCAGGGCCCTCGGGCAGTGCCCGAGTGGCTCAATGGTCAGTCCACCCCTGCTTCACATATATATTGTACATTCACATCAGTATTTGACAATGTCTTGTTTCAGCATGTAATATATTTTAGCATGTGAAGTCTACCTGTTCTTTTGGGGGGATCTGAATTTGGTAACAGATGTGGATACATATATTTTTATTGGTAATAGTAAAAAAAAAAAAAAAGAAAAGAAAAAGAAAAAAAATGCAATTTCCTGTAATTTTCCCCATCGCAATGTTTCTGTAATTATCGCGCCTCCATAAATTTACCGCAGAATATTATCAGCAAAGTCTGCTGATTGAATTGATATCACATTAGTGCAATTAGTGATAATAATTACAGAACGTAGCGGAATAGTAAAGCTCATAGTGAATCGGTCTTACTTTAGGACAGCCCAATGCCCTGTACATCGGATAGGATTTTCCGACGGAAAATGTGTGATAGGACCTTGTTGTCGGAAATTCCGACCGTGTGTAGGCTCCATCACACATTTTCCATCGGAATTTCCGACACACACAATTTGAGAGCTCACTATAAAATTTTCCGACAACAAAATCCGTTGTCGGAAATTCCGATCGTGTGTACACAAATCCGACGCACAAAGTGCCACGCATGCTCAGAATAAATTAAGAGACGAAAGCTATTGGCTACTGCCCCGTTTATAGTCCCGACGTACATGTTTTACGTCACCGCGTTCAGAACGATCGGATTTTCCGACAACTTTGTGTGACCGTGTGTATGCAAGACAAGTTTGAGCCAACATCCATCGGAAAAAATCCTAGGATTTTGTTGTCGGAATGTCCGATCAATGTCCGATCGTGTGTACGGGGCATTAGTCCACTTTCGACGCAAAATTGCGATGCACGTGGGTGGGATTGGAGATGATTTGTGTAAATTGTTAAAGTAAAGTTAAGATAAAATTAAGTTGGGATGGTGAGGGTATAAATTGGGGCAATGATAACTGTCACACGTTTGTGATTGCAAAAACGTGAACGTAAATGTCATCCGTAAATCTCATCCAGATTATTCAATCTTCACTGTTGGGACGTGAGACATATTCTGGGGGATGTTGAATAATTGTATTTATTTTTAATAATATACTATACACACACACACACTATCTCACAAAAGTGAGTACACCCCTCACATTTTTGTAAATCTTTTCTTCTATCTTTTCATGTGACAACACTGAAGAAATTACACTTTGCTACAATGTAAAGTAGTGAGTGTACAGCTTGTATAACAGTGTAAATTTGTTGTCCCCTCAAAATAACTCAACACACAGCCATTAATGTCTAAACCGCTGGCAACAAAAGTGAGTACACCCCTAAGGGAAAATGTCCAAATTGGGCCCAATTAGCAATTTTCCCTCCCCGGTGTCATGTGACTCGTTCGTTTTACAAGGTCTCAGGTGTGAAAGGGGAGCAGGTGTGTTAAATTTGGTGTTTTCGCTCTCACTCTCTCATACTGGTCACTGGAAGTTCAACATGGCACCTCATGGCAAAGAACTCTCTGAGGATCTCTACATAAAGATGGCCTAGGCTATAAGAAGATTGCCAAGACCCTGAAACTGAGCTGCAGCACGGGGGCCAAGACCATACAGCAGTTTAATAGGACAGGTTCCACTCAGAACAGGCCTCGCCATGGTCAACCAAAGAAGTTGAGTGCACGTGCTCAGCGTCATATCCAGAGGTTGTCTTTGGGAAATAGACGTATGAGTGCTGCCAGCATTGCTGCAGAGGTTGAAGGGGTGGGGGGTCAGCCTGTCAGTGCTCAGACCATACGCCGCACACTGCATCAAATTGGTCTGCATGGCTGTCGTCCCAGAAGGAAGCCTCATCTAAAGATGATGCACAAGAAAGTCCGCAAACAGTTTGCTGAAGACAAGCAGACTAAGACCCCATACACTACCGTGCTCTGCCGCTGCATTAATAGACACAGACAGCAGGACTCGGCCCCGCCCTCCTGTGCCCGCGTCATTGGATTTGATTGACAGCAGGAGGATCCAATGGCTGTGCTGCTATCAATCTATCCAATCAAGAGCCGAGACACCGGCCAGAGAGGGTGTACGCATCTCTGGTGTGGGAAGGAACGGGCTCAGGTGCGTAAAACTAGGGGGCTGGTGCACTACAATAGGTTTTTCACCTCAATGCATAGAATGCATTGAGGTGAAAAACCGGGAGGGTTTACAACCCCTTTAAGGTTTTACCTCATATTATATAGTTTTGGTAAATCTGAAGACAGCAATCTGCAGAAAATGTAATAGTGTGTATGGGGCTTAAGGACATGGATTACTGGAACCATGTCCTGTGGTCTGATGAGACCAAAATAAACTTATTTGGTTCAGATGGTGTCAAGCGTGTGTGGCGGCAACCAGGTGAGGAGTACAAAGACAAGTGTGTCTTGTCTACAGTCAAGCATGGTGGTGGGAGTGTCATGGTCTGGGGCTACATGAGTGCTGCCGGCACTGGGGAGCTACAGATCATTGAGGGAACCATGAATGCCAACATGTACTGTGACATACTGAAGCAGAGCATGATCCCCTCCCTTCAGAGACTGGGCCGCAGGGCAGTATTCCAACATAACGACCCCAAAGACAAACACTGCCTTGATAAAGAAGCTGAGGGTAAAGGTGATGGACTGGTCAAGCATGTCTCCAGACCTAAACCCTATTGAGCATCTGTGGGGCATCCTCAAACGGAAGGTGGAGGAGTGCAAGGTCTCTAACATCCACCAGTTCTGTGATGTCGTCATGGAGGAGTGGAAGAGGACTCCAGTGGCAACCTGTGAAGCTCTGGTGAACTCCATGCCCAAAAGGGTTAAGGCAATGCTGGAAAATAATGGTGGCCACACGAAATATTAACACTTTTGGCCCAATTTGGACATTTTCACTTAGGGGTGTACCCACTTTTGCTGCCAGCGGTTTAGACATTAATGGCTGTGTGTTGAGTTTTTTTGAGGGGACAGCAAATTTACACTGTTATCCCTTTCATGCCTAAGCCTATTTCTAAAATGTGTTGCTTACAAGTTAAAATCCATATTTTTTGCTAGAAAATTACTTAGAACCCCCAAACATTATATATATTTTTTTTAGCAGAGACCCTAAGGAATAAAATGGTGATAATTGCAATATTTTATGTCACACGGTATTTGCGCAGCGGTCTTTCAAACGCATTTTTTGGGGAAAGAAATACACTTTTATGAATTAAAAAAAAAAAATAAACAGTAAAGTTGACCTAATTGTTTTGTATAATGTGAAAGATGATGTTATGCCAAGTAAATAGACACCTAACATGTCATGCTTTAAAATGGTGCACTCTCCTGGAATGGGGACAAACTACGGTACCTAAAAATCTTCAAAGGCAACAGTTATCCAGTTACAGAGGAGGTCTTTTGCTAGAATTATTGCTCTCGCTCTAACGATCACAGCGATACCTCACATGTGTAATTTGAATACTGTTTACATTTGCAGGCGTGACTTGCGTATGCGTTTTCTTTACTGCACGAGCACGCGGGGACGGGGGCGCTTTAAAAAAAACAATTTTTTTTTTTACATTGTCCCTTTGAAAAAAATAAATAAATCTGATCACTTTTATTGCTGTCACAAGGAAGAAATAGGTGGTGAAAGGTAGTCTTTATGGAGGGATTGGGGGTTTAAAAAACCTAAATCCCTCCTTTGCACTTAAAAGTATTCAGACCACCAAAAACGGTGATTCTGAATACTGTTAATTTTTTTTAAATCTGCGCCATTGGCAGCTGAGTAAACCGGACGTGACGTCGCTTCCGGGATTTTACAGACCCAATCTGAGTCGAATCCGGCTTCCTTTGGGTCTCCACACAGCCGGCGGATGTGCCTGCTGGTGGCTCGGGTCTCCCATTGGGACGGGAGGCCTGGAAAAAGCGGCAGAAGGTGGCGGGAAGGGGGACGACCCCTCCCGCTGCTTTACGATAACAGCCGAATGGCTTTTAGCTGCATCGGTTGTTATCACTAAAGAGCCGACTGTCCGCTCTAAAGAACGGTACCGGGGTTATGCCTGCAGCTGCATATCACTCCGGTATAACCCCTTGAAGCCATGAACGCAAATTTGCGTCCGGTCGGCGTGAAGGGGTTAAACATGCTGTACACTCACTATTTTTACATTGTAGCAAAGTGTCATTTCTTCAGTGTTGTCACATGAAAAGATAGAAGAAAATATTTACACAAATGTGAGGGGTGTACTTACTTTTGTGAGATAATGTGTGTGTGTGTCTATATATATTAGGGCTGTTACTGTTTAACATTTTTTTGTTCGATTAATACATTTTTTTAAAATCGATTAATCCACTAATTTCGATTAATTATAAACGCACATACAGATCTGTGTCCACCAAATGCAGCCTGTGTCACATCGAACACCCCCCCCCCCCCCTCCGTTCTCCACGGGAGCACAGCGGTAGTGTACTACTTACCTTGCTGTTGTCCTCTTCTTCATACTTCCTGTTTCCTCTCTCCTGGGTGCAATGGGAGAAAGAAAACAGGACGGAGGCACTTGGGTAAGGGGGGAGAAGTGATTAATCGTTCATTTTTTTGATCGATCAAAATTCTTTTGATCGGTACTCACCTCTCCGCCGGCTTCCAGGTCTTCAGGGAGTTCCGTCGGAGATCCGGTGACGTCACAGACATCTATGTCACCGGATCTCCGACGGAACTCCCTGAAGACCCGGAAGCCGGCGGAGAGGTGAGTACCGATCAAAAGAATTTTGATCGATCAAAAAAATGAACGATTAATCAAGGAATTAATTGTTAATTTCCGCAGTCATTATATTTATATATATATATATATATATATATATATATATATATAATTGAATAAATATATGTACACAAACAGACACACACTTATAAATGTAAACAAACAATTAAAAATCTATTAAAATGTGAATGGTGTCAGTTGGGCAGTGTCAGTAGTTTTTTATTCTTTTTTTTTTTTTTTTACAGTATTTTTTATTTACAATTCTTTTTGGAACCCCACTGGGATCTTTGGTGAAATATAAAGGGTCTAAACAGACCCCTGATGTCTCACTTTTGCGACAGAGAAAGGGGCCTTAGGACAGAGATTCCCCATCCCCTTTCTCTGCAGCGTCAGCTGCATAGTTGCCAACATTGTAAAAACATTTATAGAGACACTTTTTATAATTAGGGGGCAGGGAGTTCGTTTGTAGGTGTTAATTTTCTTTTTTGTCTCTCCTTACATCAGGTATCCCTCAGCGGAGTCCCTCCTTACATCAGGTGTCCCTCAGCAGAGTCCCCCCTTACATCAGGTGTCCCCCAGCGGAGTCTCTCCTTACATCAGGTGTCCCTCAGCGGAGTCCCTCCTTACATCAGGTGTCCCTCAGCGGAGTCTCTCGTTACATCAGGTGTCCCTCAGCGGAGTCCCTCTTACATCAGGTGTCCTTCAGCAGTGTCCCCCTTACATCAGGTGTACTTCAGCAGTGTTCCCCTTACATCAGGTCCCCCCCCAGTGGAGCCCTCCCTTACATCAGGTGTCCCTCAGTGGAGCCCCCCCTTACATCAGGTGTCCCCCAGTTGAGCCCCCCCTTTACATCAGGTGTCCCCCAGTGGAGCCCCCCCTTTACATCAGGTGTCCCCCAGTGGAGCCCCCCCTTTACATCAGGTGTCCCCCAGTGGAGCCCCCCCTTTACATCAGGTGTCCCCCAGTGGAGCCCCCCCTTTACATCGGGTGTCCCCCAGTGGAGCCCCCCTTACATCAGGTGAGGTGTCCCATCAGCAGAGTCCCTGCCGCCATTACAGTAGCTCTCGTGTAACACAGGTCACTTGCCGAGGGGAACAAGCAAGAGGCGGAGCCAGCCGTGTGGCTATCAATAGAAATTGAGCTTCCACCAACCCCCGCCCCGCGGCCTTTCCCACAACAGGTGGGAAGGCCAAGAAGCAGGGGGTTGACAGCAGCTCAATTTCTATTAACAGCCATGCGGCCGGCTCTGCATCTTGCTTGTTCCCCTCGGCGAGTGACCAGGCTATACGAGAGCTGGTCTTCTGTAAAATGGCGGCTGGCGGAGACATTTCACTGCCGGCCACGGACCACCAGAGGCAGCGAAAAAACGGGAAAACACTGATTTGCCAGGAAAAGCTAAAAGCGGAACAAAAGTCTAAATCCCGGGAATATCCTGGGATATTCGGGACAGTTGGTAACTATGCAGCTGCACAGGGCAGTGAATGAATAGGAAGCGCTGTACTGATTGGTTTCCTGTTCATTCACAAACTGAACTGGAGTAGACACAGTTATGAATGAACACAGTGAGTGATCTGTACCAATTACTCACTGTGCTCATTCAAAAAAAGAAGTGGCCCATAAATGACACAGACTCAGGCAGCAGGAGGATTCTACACCACACGGGGGTGATTAGGGTGGACCTAAGCACACCTGGCACACCCCCTGCACACACCTATGCACATGTTTATTGTTTGCTGGTGTGTGATTATCTTTCATTCACTGTAAATAAATCTCACTTTAAAGATATAAAGACATATGGTCGGGTCCCAGTTTCTTGGTGTAGCTACATTTATCTGGTTATCCCTGTGCTGATTCCTAATAAAGACTTTTGTTTGACAACATGGTCTATTAACCACTTCAGCCCCGGACCATTTGGCTGGCCAAAGACCAGAGCACTTTTTGCGATTCGGCACTGCATCGCTTTAACTGACAATTGCGCGGACGTGCGAAGTGGCTCCCAAACAAAATTGACGTCCTTTTTTTCCCACAAATAGAGCTTTCTTTTGGTGGTATTTGATCACCTCTGTGGTTTTTATTTTTTGCGCTATAAACAAAAAGAGCGACAATTTTGAAAAAAAAAGCAATATTTTTTACTTTTTGCTATAATAAATATACCCCAAAAAATATAAAAAAAAAATTTTTTTCCTTAGTTTAAGCCGATACGTATTCTCCTACATATTTGTGGAAAAAAAAAAAAATCGCAATAAGCATTTATTGATTGGTTTGCGCAAAAGTTATAGCATCTACAAAATAGGGGATAGTTTTATGGCATTTTTATTAATATTTTTTTTTTACTAGTAATGGCAGCGATCAGCGATTTTTATCGTGACTGCGACATTATGGCCGACACATCGGACACTTTTGGCGCTATTTTGGGACCATTCACATTTATACAGCGATCAGTGCTATAAAAATGCACTGATTACTGTGTAAATGTGACTGGCAGTTAGGGCTGGGGAAAAAAATCGATTTAAATCTTGAATTGAGTTGAGAGCTCAAATCGATTCAAAATTTAAGCAAATCGTTTTTTTTCCGATTTTTTTTTTCACCACGCCGGTCCTGAGGAGCTGCGGGCAGGAGTTTTTAGGCGAGGCCGCGGCTTCGGCCTAGTCCGCGGCTTTGGCCTAGTCCGCGAGACCGGACGCAGCCGACTAGGCCGAAGCCGCGGCCTCGCCTAAAAACTCCTGCCCGCAGCTCCTCAGGAGCTGACACCGTTGCTATACTGTAGGTCAGACTGTGCAGGGTACACAGT
This sequence comes from Aquarana catesbeiana, assembly GCF_042186555.1. Classification (NCBI taxonomy): domain Eukaryota; kingdom Metazoa; phylum Chordata; class Amphibia; order Anura; family Ranidae; genus Aquarana; species Aquarana catesbeiana. Next base: position 221,919,466 of record NC_133335.1, read on the forward strand.
AAAGTAGCTGGAAATACTTCAATGAGCCTACACAAGCACCTGGCTACAGGTTGCTATACTGTAGGTCAGACTGTGCAGGGTACACAGTACAGTAATTAGAAATACTGTAAAAACACCTGCCTGCCTGTCAGTAAATTAGGAAGAGAAGAACAGGATCTAGCTAAACTGAATACAGTGTATATATATATATATATATATATATATATATATATATATATTATATATATATACACACACACACACACACAACACCTATATACACAATGCACTGTAACTGCAGCTAACTGACTCGACCTGCCTACTCTATCTAGCTTAAATCAAATGACACTGTCTCTCTCTCTCTATCTAGGAACGTCGGAATACACTACACAGGGCCGCCGTGCAGCCGGCCTTATATAGTGAGGGGCGTGTACTAAACCCCCTGAGCCATATTTGGCCAAAGCCTCCTTGGCTTTGGCCAATTACGGCTCTCTGTTCAGACGGCGCTGTGATTGGCCAAGCATGCGGGTCATAGTGCATGCTTGGCCAATCATCAGCCAGCAATGCACTGCGAAGCTGCAGTGAATTAAGGGCCGTGACGCGCCACTCGAATTTGGTGCGAGCGGCCCATATCGTTCGTAATTCGGCGAACATTTGAACAGGCAATGTTCGAGTTGAACACGCGTTCGATACGAACACGAAGCTCATCCCTAGCTATAATGGGAAATGAGAACAGAATTTGGGCGCCAGTCACTTTATATATTTTTAATGCTTTAATGAGAACTTGAAAGTAGTGATAGGAGAGAGCGTTAGGGCGTGGTTCATATACCCTTTTTGCAGATCACTTACAGACTCCTTGAATCCAAAGGCAGAACAGCTTTCTTTTTTTTGTAAGCTGCGAGGAGATCATCATCCTCCGGCAACAATGTAAGCCAGAAGGGATTTAATCTCCAAGCAGCAGGAGGACGGTTGTATGGCAACGTTAAAGTAGCCCAGCAGGGGCTATGATCTGAAAGTGATCTCGGGAAGATGCCCGCATCCAGAAGTCTGGGCAGTAGGGAGTGTGAGATTAGGATCAAGTCTATGCGGGACACTGAGTGGTGTGAGGAAGAGAAACACAAGAAGACCCGGGCATCCAGGTGCACGGACCTCCATGTGTCCAAGAGGCCAAAGCTCCCAACAAGTTTTGCAAATCTGGTGGATGAAGGCAGGGTAGATGAGGGCGATGCCACCTGCATTCTGTCAAGACTAGGGTTAAGAGACATATTGAAGTCACCCAGCCAAATGGCCGGGATAGCAGGGCGTGAGGTCATGTATTCTAAACCCTCCATTCATAAGTGTGGAATTAAACGGTGGGGGTTCATACATTGCCAATATTAACAGAGGTTCCCCATACACATTTGCATGTGTAGCGCCCTGCTCTTTTTGATCAGATGCTATATGTAAATTTAGTGGGTCATCTGTTCTGTATATGGTTCAGATTTAGTCTATGGGTAAATTGGCCTCTGTTCCAGCATTGGCTGTGTTGCGTGCAGTTCCACACTGTTGGCTGTAGGTGTCATTGTCACCATAGGTCAGTGTTGAAAAGCAACAAGCTGAAGTGTATTAAGTGCTCGTCTTTCCCGGAGGTAACTCAGCAGAGGTGGTCCACTACTATGCATTCTGGGAGAGAGTATTTATGGGACAGATGCCATGTGCTAGGAGTAGTTCTACCTCTTGGCCCTCCAGGCTGGAGGGCTGCGTCACTGCAGCCGTGCAAGTAGGCCCAGAAGCCTGCCTGGGGCCTACTACTGCAGAGATGATCCTATGCTGTCTGTCCTGCGGGAAGAAGCCAAACAATTGAGAAGATCCAGGGGAGGACTCATCTTGGAGAGGACCATGCGGAAGGCTGGTGTCTCAAGAGGGGCCTGGCGACTCAATTGGAGGATGCATCCTAACCTAATCTACCGCACAGTACTGCCGGGTTGGCTTAAAGGTTCTGGTACTGTGTTGCTGTTCATCTAAAATACTACGTCCTGTGGCAGAGGATCGTACAGTTACATTTGCTCTTCTAAAGTCTGTGGCAGAGACTTTCTTTTGTTCGTGCTGCGCTCCGGCTGCTAGGTCAGTGAGAGAGAGCTATCCGGGTGGGCAAAGACTTATTTTTTGGACTGAAGGTATATTCGTCCCTAAAATTTCAATTCCTCAGTGATCTAAAGAAAAGGTATTTGAACTTTCTTGCAACTCCCCTTCTACCTCTTTACTGCTACTTCTTCAAGTTATTTCTCATTAAAGCATTGGAAAAATACTAAAGTGACTGGTGCCTACCTTGTCAGATACAAAGCTCAACATGGACTCTAAGTTCTGATATTGGTGAAAATACGGGTAAAGGAGTGACAGTAACAACCCGATTTAAATCAGCAACTCCTTCGGGGGTCAGTGCTACACATGAAAAAAAAAAAACCTCCCAGCCGGATCAATCCTAGAATCCTGAAGTTCAAAGTGGACAGATTTCGCAACCAGAACAGTGACCCCTCTCGAATGTGAAGTGAAAGTGGAGTGATACGCCCACCCAACCCAAGGGCTCTTGAGTGCCATCTGCAGACGTCCCTCTATGTGGGTTTCTATCAGGACAATTATGTCAGCCCGTTGTTTCTTAAGGGAGGAGAATACGGCTGATTTTTTGATTTCATCATTCATGCCCCTAACGTTCCAGGTGAGTAGTTTCAGGGAGGCCAAATATCTAGAAAGTGATCATGTGAAGCTTCAGGATTCTTGAATGTTGACACCATGCCTCCTTGCCATCCATTTATTGCATACAGGTAAACAATAGCACCATGTATTTCTTAAAGCACTAAATATCTGTTACACTTTTGAAATGTAGTAACTTATGTTTAACCAATATAACCATCCCTCCCCACCCTACACTGTCCCCAACTTGTGTGGGCATAGTACCCAAACTGCCAACATAATAGCAACATAATCCAACCCGTGTGGGGGATGCAAAGGATCCACCTAGTGTATGACACAAAATACATTGCCTGCAAGCATTTCTCGGCTGTAGATAGAAAGGTTATAACATGTAGGATAGGCAGGAATGCATTCCAACACAGGTTAACAAAAGAACATGGGGGAGCGAAAGTTCGCTGCATAACGAAACATAGCATAGGACGTAGCCCACTTATCAAGCGAGCTGCTTAGTGAGTTGTTCATCTGCTTCCGCCGAACATAAGGAAGGTATGCGACTAACCCAACATGGTTAAAGCAAAGGAGAAAAAATACTTGAGTGGCACCAGAAGCAGTGTAAAAAAAAAAAATATGTATAAAAAAATATATATGAGGGACAGACAAAACGTTTCCCATGCAAACTGGTCCTAGAAGTATTAGTAGAGGTGAAAGCAAAAATAAAGCAATAGTGACCTCCAGTGGTGGAGAAATGGAACATCAGGACAAAGTTACAGCATGTATGGAGACATGTGAAGAGCTGCAATGGGGAGCTATTGCATCCCAGCAGAAGGACTGGGATGTGTTGCATGTTAAGGCTGTATAGCCACACAGCAGGGAAAGTGCGATGCCTGAGCAATAAAACCTCCAAAAGCTTTCCAGATGAGAGAGATCCCTGGTGTACAAGGAAGGCCTGAAGGATAAGCATAGGGGGCAATGAAAAATAAAAGTTAGTCAGTCTGCGGGTTTAGGGGCAATGGCAATGTAGTGACATAAATGGAAAGTATACTTAGCTGCGGGCTTCCCCATGTTCAAGCCAGGCTATGGCTGCCTCCGGATCGTCAAAAGTGGACCCTGTCCTCCCCCTCCACCCGGGCAGGGAAGAGCATGGCGTATTTCACATGTTTAATGCAAAGGCATCTTTTGGCTTCAGAGAAGGTCTTTCGTCGGCGCTGTACCTCCGTGGAGAAATCCGGGAACACCGCAATCATCTCGTTGCCAAACGGGATATTCCCCTTGTCTCTGCTCAGGCGTAGTATGGTGTCACTCCTTGAAAGCGCTCTAAGGAGAGCGTCTTTGCCATCCCGGGCACACGTGATTACGCCACATTGGATTGTAAGAAAGATAAATAATAACTGAGGGCACATTTTGCAATGGAGAAAAAAGGAAATATAGATGGTGTATAAAAAGGTATATCCTATAAAGCTACAACGAGCAATGAAACAAAGTTGCACAACCTAATGCAATAGGCTGCGCACACCTATGCCAGAGGAGTATCTAGTGAAAATGGCGCCTATGGCAAACACTGAAACTGCACCCCTGTCAAAACATTTTAAGTGTACAGGGCCGTGTTTTCAGTGCATGAGATGCACACGGATATACATCCATGGGCAGGCAGGCCAATTCAAATCAATTGGGACGCAGCAGCTGCATGAACACAGCCCCTGCTCTCACCTTGATATCCGTTTGGGTGCAGGAACATGCCCCCGATCACAGACAGTGTGCATTCAAGGACATGCACCCGCACCCAAATGGATATCAAATGCCAAATGGATGTCAAATTGGGAACAATGAGCCTCCCTTACTCCATCCAACAACTTTAGTTCTACTTGAAGTATGCCCCAGGAAAGGCTCCCTCCATGACAGGTATCCAAGCAGGGTTTGGAGATCTCAAAGAGCAAAGTGCCAGTCTCCAGCTCCCGAATCTAGAAGCGAGTGAAGTCAATCCCAAACACATTCTCCTCAGATCTGCACAGATAATCTGATGACAGAATACAAGTTATGTTAATGACACACAGCACCTAGCACAGGCCGGTGACAGGTCTCCTTCCAGTAACCCACTCTCTGTGAGCCAGCTCAGGCCTAGGACATGCTCCGGCATCTCAGCTCCTTCAGGCCTAACCATTCCTGTTTGTTGACCGCGGCCACTCACTAGAGCTCCCCATCGCCGTCCTCCCTCCCATGCACGCGCCTTTATGCCAGTCAAAATGAACTGCCAGTGGCAGGATCGCAACAAGGCTGCCAGTTGGTCCCTCTGAAATCACTCCCATCGCTAGTGATCAAGATTCTGTAGTATTCAGAGAGGAAGCAATTCCATAGCGGTAGGTGGAAGGTTCTCTGCCACTGAAGCTTTGTCACTAGCAACAGAGTCTCCCACATGACATCAACCTGAGAGGAAGGGGCTTCTCTGAAAAATTATACTGTGAATATTGTGAAAAAACAGGAATTCATTTATACAGACTTGTATAGTGACTGGGAGGTAGAATGTAAGCTTTACTCCCCTGCTCTGACCCTATCACTGCCTACCTGAGTGTCTATTCCTCTCTGTCCTCAGTTCAGGACCTCCAGGATCCTGCTAGCTTCTACCTCCTGTAGGAAGCTGAGTTCTAGCCGGTCTATGCCTGGGTCAGACATATCTGTGGTGGGGGATCTTTCTATGTAAACACATGACTTTGATGCTCACTTATGCACAGTAGGGGTGTTGAAAATAATCGGCGCATCGATGCATCACGATTCTGCCCTTCCTGATTCAGCATCGATGCGGTATCCAGCGTAATCGATTATGCATGACGCCATGCATAATTGAGACTCCCCCCCCGCACAGCAGTGTCTTTGCTGATGATGACAAGCCACCGACCGGGCGATTGCACCTGGCGCCGTTTCCCATCATTGGATGATTTAGCCTCAGCATGCTGCCCCCACCCACGCTCTCCCCCTCTTCGGGATATGTACCTGTGGACAGTGACACCGGTCATCTCCCCGATGGGCGGGTGCAGAGCCACACGGAGCAGTGAGACACAGATCACTGTAGCTGTCATCACATCCGTGGAATAAGTCATAGAGTCGGCTTCAATGAGCTGCGAGGAGAGGAGGGGGGATGGTAGGAGTGCTCTGGAGGTGAGAGATCAGCCTGTCATGTTTGATATATGTGTGGGGTGAGTGTATAGAAGTGGCACATCCCCCACCTCTGCTACACCTATCCAGTGTGTGTGTACTGTGTGCCTAAGACATTGGGGGCTGAAAAAAAGTTTCGCCAGTGCCGATCCTGACCTCCCTGGGGCCCTAAGCAAAATCATGCTAAGGGGCCCTCTACCTGACCTGTGATGCTGTGAGCTATGTAAACCATTTGCCATTGCCACACAGTCACACCTGACACTTCAGTGCTCCCAATACAATCCTCCCTCCTTTAAACAAAACAGTCAAAGAATAAGTACAACAATATAGGACAGAATGAGGTCCCCAGAGAGCCCCTCCTTACACCAGGGTCCCCAGAGAGCCCCCCTTACACACGGGTTCCCAGAGAGCCCCCCTTAAATCAGTGTCCTCAGAGAGTCTCCCCCTACATCAGGGTCCCCAGAGAGCCCGCCTTAAATCAGTGTCCTCAGAGAGTCTCCCCCTACAATAGGGTCCCCAGAGAGCCTCCCCTTAAATCAGGGTTCCCAGAGAGCCTCCCCCTACATCAGGGTCCCCAGAGAGCCCCCCTTAAATCAGTGTCCTCAGAGAGACTCCCCCTAGATCAGGGTCCCTAGAGAGCCTCCCCCTACAACAGGGTCTCCAGAGAGCCTCCCCTTACATCAGGGTCCCCAGAGAGCCTCCCCCTACATCAGGGTCACCACAGAGCCCCCCTTAAGTCAGTGTCCTCAGAGAGTCTCCCCCTAGATCAGGGTCCCCAGAGAGCCTCCCCCTACAATAGGGTCCCCAGAGAGCCCCCCACTTACATCAGGGTCCCCAGAGAGCCCCCCTTACATCATGTCTCCAGAGAGCCCCCCTACATCAGGGTCCCCAGAGAGCCCCATTTACATCAGGGTCCCTAGAGAGCTTCCCCCTACATTAGGGTCCCCAGAGAGCCTCCCCTTACATCAGGGTCCCCAGAGAACCCCCTTAAATCAGTGTCCTCAGAGAGTCTCCCCCTAGATCAGGGTCCCCAGAGAGCCTCCCCCTACAACAGGGTCCTCAGAGAGCCTCCCCTTACATCAGGGTCCCCAGAGAGCCTCCCCCTACATCAGGGTCACCACAGAGCCCCCCTTAAGTCAGTGTCCTCACAGAGTCTCCCCCTAGATCAGGGTCCCCAGAGAGCCTACCCCTACAATAGGGTCCCCAGAGAGCCCCCCACTTACATCAGGGTCCCCAGAGAGCCCCTCTTACATCAGGTCTCCAGAGAGCCCCCCTACATCAGGGTCCCCAGAGAGCCCCATTTACATCAGGGTCCCTAGATTGCTTCCCCCTACATTAGGGTCCCCAGAGAGCCTCCCCTTACATCAGGATCCCCAGAGAGCCTCCCCTTACATCAGGGTCCCCAGAGAACCCCCTTGAATCAGTGTCCTCAGAGAGTCTCCCCCTAGATCAGGGTCCCCAGAGAGCCTCCCCCTACAACAGGGTCCCCAGAGAGCCTCCCCTTACATCAGGGTCCCCAGAGAGCCTCCCCCTACATCAGGTCCCCAGAGAGCTCCATTTACATCAGGGTCCCTAGAGAGCTTCCCCCTACATTAGGGTCCCCAGAGAGCCTCCCCTTACATCAGGATCCCCAGAGAGCCTCCCCTTACATCAGGGTCCCCAGAGAACCCCCTTAAGTCAGTGTCCTCAGAGAGTCTCCCCCTAGATCAGGGTCCCAGAGAGCCTCCCCCTACAATAGGGTCCCCAGAGAGCCCCCCACTTACATCAGGGTCCCCAGAGAGCCCCCCTTACATCAGGTCCCCAGAGAGCCCCCCTACATCAGGGTCCCCAGAGAGCCCCATTTACATCAGGGTCCCTAGAGAGCTTCCCCCTACATTAGGCTCCCCAGAGAGCCTCCCCTTACATCAGGATCCCCAGAGAGCCTCCCCCTACATCAGGGTCCCCAGAGAGCCTCCCCTTACATCAGGGTCCCCAGAGAGCCCCCCCTTACATCAGGGTCCCCAGAAAGCCCCTCCTTACATCAGGGTCCCCAGAGAGCCCCCCTTACATCAGTGTCCTCAGAGATCCCCTCCTTACATCAGGGTCCCCAGAGAGCCTCCCTACTTTCATCAGGGTCCCCAGAGAGTCTCATCCTACATCAGGGTCCCAAAAGAGCCTCCTCTTACATCAGGGTCCCCAGAGAGCCTCTCCTTACATCAGGGTCCTCAGAGAGCCTCCCCTTACATCAGGGTCCTCAGAGAGCCTCCACTTACACCAGGGTCCCCAGAGAGCCCCACCCTACGCAGGATCCCCAGAGAGCCCCTCCTTACATTAGTGTCCCCAGAGAGCCCCCCTCTTACATTAGTGTCCCCAGAGGCCCCCCTCTTACATCAGTGTCCCTGGGGGGCCCTTCCTTGCATTAGTGTCCCCAGAAAGCCCCCCTCTTACATCAGGGTCCCCAAACAGCTGACTTCCCCCCTTGCAGAGGTTCCCCTGTACCTGGCTAGTGGAGGTGGGAGGCGGCGATCGGCAGCTCTATGGTGTCCACAGGCAGGGGGATCTCCCTGGGGCTAGTAGTTCTATCTCCGAATGTAGACAGCGGAGAGGGGAGGGGCCTCTGACCCGGGCATCAGCAACAGTGTTCAAGCAAAGTGAAAGTGAAACTGACACCTGCCGGGTCAAAGGCCCCTCCCTTCTCCTCTCCACTGTATACACTGAGAGTACTACAAGCCCCAGGGAGATCCCGCCGTCCACACAGGCACTATAGAGCTGCCGATCGCCGCCTTCCACCTCCTCCCACCTCTCCCCACTGCACTCTAAACGGACAGTCAGAGGTGCAGGGAGGGACAGGGGTGTACCTAGAGCATTTGGCACCCGGGGCGGATCCTATATCTGGCACCCTCCCACTACTGTGGACCCCTTTACATTACACAGCACCGCACCTGCGGACCCCTTTACATTACACAGCACTCTGGACCCCTTTACATTACACATCCCTTGCACCTCTGGACCCCTTTACATTACACAGCCCTTGCACCTCTGGACCCCTTTACATTACACAGTCCCCCACAGCTCTGGACCCCTGTATGTTACACAGACACCCCCTAAGAGTTCTGGACCCCCTGCATGTTACACAGACCTAGGGTTGCCACCTTTTCTTCAAGCCAAACCCGAACACTTCAGCGGGGCTTGGCATTTTTTTTGTAGCATACACAATGAGATTGTAAAATACCTGGGACACCTCTGTGTGCCCTAGGGGAGTAGTAATGCGGCACACGCAGCGGTGAACAGAGGGTGTAGCCAATTGCATATAGTGCAGGTGTGTAATGTACAATATAGTGTATATAGTGCAGGCGTGTGTAATGTGCAATATAGTGTGTATATAGTGCAGGAGTGTGTAATGTACAATAAAGTGTATATACAGCAGGGGTGTGTAATGTACAATATAGTGTATATAGAGCAGGCGTGTGTAATGTGCAATATAGTGTGTATATAGTGCAGGAGTGTGTAATGTACAATATAGTGTATATAGAGCAGGCGTGTGTAATGTGCAATATAGTGTATATAGTGCAGGCGTGTGTAATGTACAATATAGTGTATATAGTGCAGGCGTGTGTAATGTACAATATAGTGTATATAGTGCAGGCGTGTGTAATGTACAATATAGTGTATATGTATTGTGTAATGTTTGGTGGGGAGCCTCCCAGTGTAATTTTGGGGGGTGGGGGGAGGTCTCCTGGTGTAGTATGGGGGGACAGGGGAGAGGAGGAGGGGGGCTGACAGAGGGGAACTGACAAAGGAGGGGGGCTGACAGAGGGGAACTGACAAAGGAGGGGGGCTGACAGAGAGGAAGAGGGGGCTGACAGAGAGGAAGAGGGGGCTGACAGAGAGGAAGAGGGGGCTGACAGAGAGGAAGAGGGGGCTGACAGAGAGAAGAGGGGGCTGACAGAGAGGAAGGAGGGCTGACAGAGGAGAGAGGGGCTGACAGAGAGGAAGAGGGGGGCTGACAGAGAAGAAGCGAGAGGCTGACAGAGAGGAAGAGGGGGGCTGACAGAGAGGAAGGGGGGCTAACAGGGGCTGACAGAGAGGAAGAGGGGGCTGACAGAGAGGAAGAGGGGGCTGACAGAGAGGAAGGGGGGCTAACAGGGGCTGACAGAGAGGAAGAGGGGGCTGACAGAGAGGAAGGGGGGCTGACAGAGGAGAGAGGGGCTGACAGAGAGGAAGAGGGGGCTGACAGAGAGGAAGGGGGGCTAACAGGGGCTAACAGAGAGAAGAGGGGGCTGACAGAGAGGAAGGGGGCTGACAGAGGAGAGAGGGGCTGACAGAGAGGAGAGGGGGGCTAACAGAGGAGAGGGGGGGCTGACAGAGAGGAGAGGGGGGGCTGACAGAGAGGAGAGGGGGGGCTGACAGAGAGGAGAGGGGGGGCTGACAGAGAGGAGAGGGGGGCTGACAGAGAGGAGAGGGGGGCTTTACAGAGAGGAGGGGGGCTTTACAGAGAGGAGGGGGGGCTGACAGAGAGGAAGAGGGGGCTGACAGAGAGGAAGAGGGGCTAACAGGGGCTAACAGAGAGAAGAGGGGGCTGACAGAGAGGAAGAGGGGGCTGACAGAGAGGAAGAGGGGGCTGACAGAGAGGAAGAGGGGGCTGACAGAGAGGAAGAGGGGACTGACAGAGAGGAAGAGGGGACTGACAGAGAGGAAGAGGGGGCTGACAGAGAGGAAGAGGGGACTGACAGAGAGGAAGAGGGGACTGACAGAGAGGAAGAGGGGACTGACAGAGAGGAAGAGGGAGCTAACAGGGGCTGACAGAGAGGAAGGGGGGCTAACAGGGGCTGACAGAGCGGAAGAGGGGGCTGACAGAGAGGAATGGGGGCTGTCAGAGAGAAGAGGGGGCTAACAGAGAGGAGAGGGGGGCTGACAGAGAGAAAGAGGGGACTGACAGAGAGGAAGAGGGGACTGACAGAGAGGAAGAGGGAGCTAACAGGGGCTAACAGAGAGAAGAGGGGGCTAACAGGGGCTAACAGAGAGAAGAGGGGGCTGACAGAGAGGAAGGGGGGCTAACAGGGGCTAACAGAGAGAAGAGGGGGCTGACAGAGAGGAATGGGGGCTGTCAGAGAGAAGAGGGGGCTAACAGAGAGGAGAGGGGGGCTGACAGAGAGAAAGAGGGGGCTGACAGGGGCTAACAGAGAGGAAAGGGGGCTGACAGAGAGGAGGGGGCTAAGAGAGGAGAGGGGGCTGACAGAGAGGAGGGGGGGGCAGGGAGGAGGAGGGAAGCTGACAGAGAGGAGGGGGGGGCTGACAGGGAAGAGGGGGGCTGACAGAGAGGGAGGGGGGCTGACAGAGAGGAGGGGGGGCTGACAGGGAAGAGGGGGGCTAACAGAGAGGAGAGGGGGGCTGACAGAGAGGAGGGGGGGCTGCCGCTGCAATCATACCTTTGGTTTCCAGCATCCCGCTGTGCTGACAAGGTCTCGGGCTCCCCTGTCACCTCTCTTCTCCCACGGTCCCCAGCTATGGTGGAGCAGGAAGAGGGCGAGGCCGAGGCTCCATGAGATGAGGACCGTGAGGTCGGTCGGAGCTCGCGGCTGCTCGCTTCTTACACAGACAGGCTACACCGGCGGTCTGTGATATGGAGTGCCGCACAGCTGCCCCGGCCACATAATAAATACAGAGCTATGAGGCGGAGGACAGGACACAGACAGAGGGACTGGATATTAGTTGTGCCCGGGTTTCCAGGGGACAGAAACCCGGGCACAAGTTGCCAAACCCGTACTGTCCGGGTCAATCCCGTACGGGTGGCAACCCTACACAGACCCCCCTACAGTTCAGACCCCCCTACAGTGCAGACCCCCACCCTACTGTGCAGACCCCCCCTACAATACAGACTCCCTACACTATGCAGACCCCCCAATAATACAGACCCCGCTACACTGTGCAGACCCCCCTACCATACACCCCCCCTACACTGTGCAGACCCCCCCACCATACAGACTCCCCCCCATACTGTGCAGACCCCCCTACAATACAGACCCCCCCAGACCCATAATGTACCTCAGATTAACAGCGTCAGCGCGGGACATGCACAGGTCGGGTCCCCTCCCCCTGTGTAGACATAGAGGGGGAGGCGGCTTCACTCTGTCCGAGAGAAGGGGATCGTTGCTGCGGGTCCCGGGTGTGCCGAGTCTGCAGACGGCGGACGGATGTCACTCGGCTGCGGCTCGCAAACCCCCCCTCCCACGCAAAGCGCCACTGCTCTCTGTGTGCCTGTGTCACCGTGACCGCGTTCCCACTGCTTTAACTCGCCCGCTGTCCTTGTTTTAGTCTGGGGGGGGGGTGCCGGCCTTACACCCCCATTGTGCGGCACCCGGGGCGGCCCGCCCCCCACTTAGTATGCCACTGGGGGGGGGGGGGGGATGCTGGGTCTTAGGGGCCCCCCCACGGCGGTGGGGCCCTACGCAGCTTGTGTAGTGTGCGTATAGGGCGGATCGGCTCTGACCAGTGCTAAACTGCAGATCATGCAATGATGAGAGATGAATAGACAACTGAATTGAAGTAAACTGAGCCCATTGCAGCTGAACGCCAACTGGAAAAAGTGACATGCAAAAAAACCTCCTGTGATACCATAGGATCTTTTTAATCATTCCTATTACATCTGAACATGTACTGGTCATCTAGTCCAGTCCCTTCATGGATTGACTTCATTCTGGTCTTAACTCATTGAGCACTGAGTCACATTGGGGGCTGCACAGTGCACACTCTTTTTCTGTCTAATTTCTTTCATCTCTCCCCTCTGGAAACATCCACTGATCTGCAAGCAGTATATTTCTTGCTGATTGAATGTCTTTTTTTTTGCACTGATGTTGACCTGTTTACTATCCAAGTTGCTGCCAAAAGACTCAATGATTTGTTAGTGATACTAAATGGTATTATTTTTTCTTTAAAATAAAAAAAGATATCGTGTTTACCTGCTGACTGTCTTGTCTAATATGTCTGCAGTCTCTGATCATCTCCTGTATCATGTCCGCAGTCTCTGATCATCTCCTGTATCATGTCTGCAGTCTCTGATCATCTCCTGTCCGCAGTCTCTGATCATCTCCTGTACTATGTCTGCTGTCTCTGACCATCTCCTGTATCATGTCTGCAGTCTCTGATCATCTCCTGTATCATGTCTGCTATCTCTGACCATCTCCTGTACTATGTCTGCAGTCTCTGATCATCTCCTGTATCATGTCTGCAGTCTCTAACCATCTCCTGTATTATGTCTGCAGTCTCTGATCATCTCCTGTATCATGTCTGCAGTCTCTAACCATCTCCTGTATCAAGTCTGCAGTCTCTGATCATCTCTTGTATCATGTCTGAAGTCTCTAACCATCTCCTGTTTCATGTCTGCAGTCTCTGATCATCTCTTGTATCATGTCTGCAGTCTCTGATCATCTCCTGTATCATGTCTGCAGTCTCTGATCATCTCTTGTATCATATCTGCAGTCTCTGATCATCTCTTGTATCATGTCTGCAGTCTTTGATCATCTCTTGTATCATATCTGCAGTCTCTGATCATCTCTTGTATCATGTCTGAAGTCTCTAACCATCTCCTGTATCATGTCTGCAGTCTCTGATCATCTCTTGTATCATGTCTGCAGTCTCTGATCATCTCTTTTATCATGTCTGCAGTCTCTGATCATCTCCTGTATCATGTCTGAAGTCTCTAACCATCTCCTGTATCATGTCTGCAGTCTCTGATCATCTCTTGTATCATGTCTGCAGTCTCTGATCATCTCTTGTATCATGTCTGCAGTCTCTGATCATCTCTTTTATCATGTCTGCAGTCTCTGATCATCTCCTGTATCATGTCTGCAGTCTCTAATCATCTCTTGTATCATATCTGCAGTCTCTGATCATCTCTTGTATCTGCAGTCTCTGATCATCTCTTGTATCATGTCCGCAGTCTCTGATCCTCTCTTGTATCATGTCCGCAGTCTCTGATCCTCTCTTGCTACATGCAGGGAGTGTTGTCTGTTTTTTTTTTTTTAAGAACAGATTAAATAAAAACAAAATGGAATTCTTCTGACTGCTTAAATTTTTTGGAGGAAAACCGTGCGCAGTAATAGTCATGCATCGCGGAATCAAATTGAATTGTGGACAGAATAATCGTAATCGCATAGAATCATGAGGCAGGTATAGATGCGCACCCCTAATGCACAGAGCAGCCTCAGCCGTGGAGGGGGAGTGATGAGCAGGCACGTCTACAGGGATCCCGGGATGCCAAGCTCCATATAAACTGGGCAGTGTTGTCACTGATTTGTCCTGTCCTGCTGCTCCGGGTGCTGGGATGTCAGACCCCGGCTTTATTACCCCCCTCATTCCTCCGATCCCAGCCTCCCTGCACACACAGCTCCTACAACTTTGCGCCAGCAGTCCTGAGCCAGGACACAACTGCAGACTGACAGTCTCCACTGCTAATCTGTATGGAGCTCGGCACATGCCGCCACGCTCTCCTCTGGCTGTTCCTTGTCAGAAGCATGCCGCCATCTCAGCACCTGAGTACGGGAGCAGGGCAGCGAATCACTCCACCGGCCGGGACTAATTGAGTAGCGGGGCGGCGGGATGTACATGCACCCTGAAAATTAAGAAAAACTCCCTCCTGTACGCTCACCTCCTGGGCCCCAATGTTGACCTGATGGGGCCCAGGAAAATGTAATTGCATCCCCCATAAGCAAGTAGGAACAGGGAGACGTTTAGAAAGCTCTACTTTTTAAATTCAGTAAAGAACTGTAATGCTGGCGGCCCTGCTCACGAGCGCCCCCTTCATATGGCGCCCATGGCACTTGCCATATGTGCCATACCCTGGATACGCCACTGAACAGAGCACATTAAATAAAGTTGGGGATATGGTCTAAAATGCCGTTATCAGTAGTAGAAAGAATAAATTTGATTAATAGTATAATAGTCCCTAAATGCTTATATGTGTTCTCACATTTGCCAGTAATAATACCAAAAGTAATATTTAACAAATTGAACTCCCAGTTTATAAAATTCATATGGGCTAATGGAAGATGCAAAGCAAAACTAACAACATTGCAACAACCTAAAACCATGGCAGGTGCGGCTCTCCCGGATATATATCTATATTATCTAGCGGCCCAATTGAAGCACCTGCAGAAGTGGATAGCTCAGGAGCAGGTCGAGGGAGTGGAGAGGTACTTGCTTAAGATCTTAGAGGTAGATGAACTGTTAGTGGGACTAGAGGCACAGGCAGCAAGATTACCAGGGGTAAAAGTCCCCATATTAACTCTGGCACGATCAGTATGGAGAGGAACAGAAAAAGTGGTGGGATATACTGATACTCCTTTGGAGATTCAAATCTGGAATAACCCAAACCTGGAGCAGTTAAAGAGGAAGTAAACCCTGAAGGGTTTTACTTCCTCTTTTGCTCCCTGCAAAGCCTGCCAATTAAAAGCATAATGGGCTAGTATGCATCGCATACTAGCCCATTATGTGACACTTACCTGCAAACGAATCCAGCGCTGTCCCCGGGCTGCGTCCATATTCCCGGCCCTCTTCCTTCTGGGGCTGCGGACTCTGGCTCTGTGATTCGCCAGAGCCACATGACGTCACTCCCTCGCACGCATGTGGGAGCCACCGGAAACGGCACAGTCCATCTGAAGCAACAGCACGTCCTGCCGTTGCTTCAGTGCGCATGTGCCAATGTCTTCGGCGCATGCAGATACAGGGGGATATCTCCTAAACCGTGCAGGTTTAGGAGATATCCAGGATAGCTAGTAGCAAAAAGTGGTCTGTAAGGGTTTACAACCACTTTAAAGATATTCATGGACTGCGAGTTCTGGAAACGGAAGGGAATAGTCACATTGACACAGTTATATAACTATAGAACATTACACTCATTTGAATATCTGTGTAAACAGCATGATATCTCATATAATTTTTTTTATAAATACTTACAACTTCCTCATGTGCTACAGTCACAACTAGGTAACCAGAACCCTAAGATATCTAGATTTCCCCTTATAGGAGTACTTGGATCACAGGGCCCTAAGGGACTAATATCTATTATATATGCACATCTAATTCAGGCTAAAATAGGCAGAGTAAGAGATCAATGGCAGATGATTAATCCGAATATGACAGATGAGAAGTGGGAGGAGATATGCTCTATACATCTGACAGTCTCACCAGTGGCTAATAATTGATTAATTCAATTATATATGACGCATCAGATATATCTTAGCCCAAGTAGACTATTTGGAATGGGGAGCAGGGCTACATCGAACTGCCTGCGATGTCATCAAGAGGAAGCAGATTTCCTACATTTAATATGGAATTGCGACCGCACTTATTGGATATTGGAACCAGGTAATGGGAAAGCTGTTGAATGTGGTGGGCAAATTGATCCCATGTAATGTGGAAGTATGCCTGTTGGGGCTATTGGAAGACGAGATATGGCCTAGATATATTAAAATCTTACTGCAGGAAACATTATTTTTAGCATGGAAGCAAATAGTGGTAAGGTGGATGCAGGTGGAACCACCTTGGGTAAACCAATGGATGAAAACAGTTAATCAAGTGATTCCCTACGAGAAAATAATGTATGAGCATAGAGGAGGGATACAAAAATATCATAAGATATGGGACGTATGGAATATTGCACATGCAACTGTGGAGAGGAATGAAAGATTAGTGGATAAATAGGTGACTGGCAGCAGCCAAAGGAATAAGTAAGATTGGGATATGATAGTAGTGAGAGTGTATAGAAGGTTGTTAGAGGTATGTATGAAATGTAAGATATATATATATACAGCCCTCAAATTTTCTACTCGCATTTTGAGTGGAAAATGAGGTCTGGCGAGGACCTGGGCTGCCTGGGAGCGGGGGGGATGGCGAGCACCGCTGTCAGGGGGGGGTGAATGGGAACCATTCTCCCAGATAGAGTATGGAGGAACAGAAGGGGGCGGCCGGATCATTATAGCAGAAGACGTGTGGGGGAAGAGGAGATCCGGCTTGATCACAGAGCGGGGTTTGCCCACTGTAACAGCTTTACATTACAGTTGAAGTCCCCGCGCCGTCACACACAGCCCCACCCTCCTGACCCCGCACCTGTGACAGACAGAACGCCGGTCCAATGCCAGAGCGTGTTCTGTCTGTCACAGGTGCGGGGTCAGGAGGGTGGGGCTGTGTGTGACGGCGCGGGGACTTCAACTGTAATGTAAAGCTGTTACAGTGGGCAAACCCCACTCTGTGATCAAGCCGGATCTCCTCTTTCTCCACACGTCTTCCGCTATAATGATCCGGCCGCCCACTCTGCACAGGTTAGGCTGCACGATGGACACAGTTGAGGCTGCACAGGTGAGGCTGCATGATGGACACAGGTGGGGCTTAATGAGTGAGGCTGCATGATGGACACAGGTGAGGCTGCAGTGATGGACACAGGTGAGGCTGCACTGGTGAGGCTGAAATGATGGACACAGGTGAGGCTGCGTTAGTGGGCACTGGTCACACTACGTTGATGGGCACGGGTGAGGCTGCTCTGATGGGCACGGGTGATAAAGTTGTTAATATTTATTTGTGTAACTTAATTCTGCATAAAACATTTAAGTGTAATTTCATGAGAATTTATGAGGGCGTGTGTAGGGGCGGGGCATTGTAGGGGTTGGGTGGGGCAACTGGTGGCGAGTAACTCTTAAGGCCTGGCTAGTAGCTCAGGACTTGAAATTTTGAGCCCTGATATATTATATATATATAGACAATGTGAAAGAAGTTTGTTTGAAATTCATATATATTCAACATATATCATTTTGAAATGAAATAAAGAGTATTAAAAAAAAGTCCCTGCCCCATTTTTGTGCAAATCCAATGCGAGTTCAGCCATACAACTGAACTCGCATTGCACAGACATCGCATGTGATTGATGCAGCAGTGCAAATGCGATGTCTGTGTTCGCTTTAGTGTGAACCCAGGCTCAGTGAGCTCACTATCCTGCATATTCTTACAGGCTAATGGAGAAAAGGGGAAGCAGCAGCAAGACAGTGGGGGGAGGCTGTGGTCAGATCATATGCCATGTATGTTCAAAAGCACATTTGCCATTTTTGCTTTCCATTGAATAGGTACAGGTAAAAAATATATATATATTTTATTTACATCAATTTGTACAACAAACACATTGACCAAAAACAGATCATTGTTTCATCATAAAAATGCCTTTTCCTATTCACAAGCCACGGTAGCAAGGTGTGTTCACAGAACATTTTATACAGGATAGCCCACAATGGACTCCAAGGCATTGCATATGATATAGTCTCTCAAAAAATTGTGACTATGATCTGACAATATAGCGCAAAGCAAAAACTGATAACCATCCTATGATGTATGAGAAATGTGGATGGAATCTATAATTTTTTTTTCCTTTCTTCTTTTCCATTATTTTCCAGCTGCGCGTGGTATAGTAAGCACCAAAGTAAAGTTGTCATTATATTGGACAGGATGATCCTGGAGTACAGGTAACCATTAGCTGAATTGACAAATCAAAATTGTTCTGTATTCGGTTCTTTGAGTTCTTAAATAAACTGTGCATAGAAGTCATTGAATTCATCTGCATCTTTGTCAATGAATTCTTTGGTAGCCTGTCTTAGTCTCTGGACCTCTTTATCGTTCTGAAGGACTTCCTCTTCCTGTAAGGGTACAAAATACAGTTGATCGATCACCTTGAAGTGTGAATGTGTGAACAAAATACAAAAGCACATCTCTGCACATGCCCTGTATTTTATCCCACTAAAATCTCTGCAAATACAGAAAAATACCTGATGATCCTGCTAGAAATCCAGTGTGTTTCTAATTTCCTGTTAACTGACATCACTGCCTCTGCTACACCTCAACCAGCATCAGCTGGAATTCAGAACTAATCCTGATCCTCTCCACACACATACATTGATTTCTTTCCCAGCAAAAACAATGCTGCCTTGACTCCCAAGAGCCTGTTTTTGTGTAGGGTATGGTATCTTGGGAGATGTAGTTCTGGGGGGGGGGTTTATATCTATAGGTAGTGACCTCCCAGTAGCTTCACCTGCAAGAAGTTTACATGTCTGGTGATGTCACAGGAAATAACAACAGTTTCTCACTAAAGAAACCAAGGTAGAAGAAAATAAACATGTTAGGACATTTAAAGGGAGAGAGGGAGGTTTGGTGGTAAATTTGGGTCACGTCAGGAGATCACCTTAAGACTGGGTTCACACTATGTGCGGCCGCAGGTCACAGAAGGGGGTCCAGTGCGCCCCCGTTCACCGTTTCAGGTCTGAATTTTTGGCTGAATTCGGAACTGAAATGAAGCCAAACATGCACAGGACTCTTCTGCTGTGCGCTCCACAGCCGCCCCGGAGATATGTGAACCGTCTCCATTGAGAGCCGCTCACACTCTCCTGTCATGCAAATTGGATGCAGGAAACTCACATCCAATTCGCAATAGTGTGAACCCGGCCTAAAGTGAATCTGTCTAAAGAATACAGTGCTTTCAGGCTGACAAAGCAACATTGCCATGGCCAACTATTTATCATTGAGGGAGATGCATGCAAAAGCCATATGTGATTTATCAATGCTGCACTCCCTGGCTGTCATTTGGCTTCAATAGGAATTGACCCAGAACAAGCATAAAGACTGGGAATATTGTCTTCATGCCATTGCATAAAGGTTTTAGGCTGGGTTCACACTGCTGCGGTGGCAGACATCGTATGTGATTCGCAGCGCACAGCTGTTCACATCACATGCGATGTCTGTGCTGTGCGATATCAGCCATACAGATAGTATGGCTGATATCGCACTGCATTTGGTCCAAACTCGCGCAGGACCCTTTTTTTTGTTTGGACCAGAATCGGATCGCATGGGTGTTCACACCTATGCGATCCGATACATGTCCGAATTGTCAGTTCGCAGTGCGATATGTGGGCTGAACTGGGGGTGTCATTAACATTGTATGACACTCCCCAGCAGTTCGCATATGGCAGTGTGAACTGCCGTGCGAGTTGGTGCGATGTGGGAACCCGCAGTAAATTCGCTGCGTTCCTGCACCGCAGCAGTGTGAACCCAGCCTTAAAATCAGAAGACCAGTGTGACAGCCAGAAAACGAGCATGTTTTAAAAATGAAAAAAATGAAAAAATGATTTTTTCGGGAATATTTTCCCCCCAAAATGGGGGCGTTTAATTAGTTTCAGCCCTGAGTTCTTAAACAGCAGGGGGCTGTGTAAAGTTTAAATCCCCACCGACATTAGCTGTGCTAACACAGCCTGACACATATTTGCTTCTGTAAGGATGTCTGGAAGTACACCCCTAAGTACTATATAACCTCAGTATAGCTGACCCCTCAGGGCTGTTACAGACTGCCCCCCAAATGCTTCTCTGGAGAACCTCTGAGATTGACATTAAAGTGAACATGTGGCCAGGCTATGAACAATTACTTACATATTATTAACAAGCTTTATAACAGGCCCTCACTGACCTCCGTAGCCGCAGTGCAGCATTTCATCCTCACAGTTCACAGCAGAAGCATTGAAGTCCTTCAAGTCATATTTTTCGGCAACTCATCTTCCCCTCCTAGCAGTAACCCAGCAGCTCTGCACCCCCCTACCAGCTGTGACTTATAAGCTCAGCGCCTCCTATCACAGTGACCCAGCAGTTCAAATTCCCTGATACCCACCCACTCCTGGCAGTGACTCAGCAGCTCAGCCCCACCTCCTCCCAGCAGTGGCCCAGTAGCTCAGCTCCCCTTCCCAATCAGCAAACCAGCAGCTCAGCTCCGCCTGCCAGCAGTGACCGATCAGCTCAGCTTCCTCTCCCAGCAGTTCAGCTCATCTTGTTTCCCCTTCCAGCAGCCTTTGATTCTTTATTGTAAATGCAGAGCAGATTATTATTATTATTATTATTATACAGGATTTATATAGCGCCAACAGATGTTCTGAAAGAGGAAGCAGAAAAAGCTTAACTGCTGGGAGGGGGTGAACTTTATTAACTTCAATATTTCTGCTGTGAACTGCACCTATAGGGAGGAGTCAATAAATGAGGGTGTATTTTAAAGCTCATTTACGACTTGTTAAAAAGAGAGGTATGGCCAAAGCTATTTTGGCTATGCTTCTCCTGTAGGTCACAGGAGTGCACTTAGTTTCTGTACTCCTATGACCTGTTTTCAGCCAACATAAGGCTAAGGTCCACTGTCGGCTGACATGACTGGAGAGATCCCAACTTTACAGTAGGGGTTCACCCAGATGCCTGGTCTGACAGTTGCCTCTGACTCTTAGCGAGATGCTGGGAGACTGAGCCAGCTGTTCCCACCCCCTCCACAGCCAAGCAGAGAGCCGGTGACTGACAATCACTGGAACTCTGCTCACTGAAGGCTGAGGACTGAGCAATCAGCGGTGTTTGATTGCTCAGTTCTCAGTTTTAGAAGCGGTGGGGGACAGATGCTCCACCCACCTAGATAAGTATAATTTTTTTTTCTGAAACCCCATACTTCACTTTTAAGAATCTGAATATAATTTCAGAAACAAATCTGTGGTCAGATTATAGAATCTAGGGAGCAGCAGATAATATGAATGTGTTATACTATACCTCATCACTGATGTCATCTGTGTAGGTTTCGATTTTCTTAATGCCATCTTTTACAAGGTATTCTAGACTGTTGGCATGTAGAATAAGCACTTCTTCTTTATAGCCATACACACGTCCATTTTTTGCCACAAGAACTATCCATTGCGGAAATAGAAGCATGCCGCTTGAACTCTCTATGATGCCAAGAACCTTCATTTTGGTTGGCTTAGGCAGAAAATTCTGTCCCCAGCTCTCAAGCCTATAGTTCTCACCCGAGTACACCGTGCCATCCAGTCCACAGATGCGTATGTGTAAATTATTTGTGACTTCGTTGTCTGGTGGACGTATTAGGTCATCGCTGAATTTCTGCACAAAGTCATCTACCAGGAGGTCATGGTTATCAGCTGCAGGTGAAGAAAAGGAATACATGAATATATTGATTAGTATGCAAATTCCTGAGTGTTTCAATTCCTACATAGGTATTAACCCTTTTGCTGAGATAGATATAACTACTATATCAGGGAATTAGCAGCATATAAACAAACCTGTGACGGCAATAATGAGTTTGTGTACTTTTAAAAAGCAGACTGCAGGCTATATTGTAAAAGCGATCCAGTGGCTATACAGCAATGGGATCGCTTTTATGGTCCCTGAACTCCCCTGCTTCTCCTGAGAGCCTGGGACAAATAAGCAAAGACATTGGGATAGCGAACAGGGAGAGATGGAGGAATATCCATTCTTCCTTCTCTCTTGTGAAGTGTTAAACCCCCGAAATGATTAGCTCCGAGCACTTCAGGGTTCAGAGCCGGCAGTGTCCGAAGTTCTGAGTCCTAACATATTTGGTATCTAGTTACCCAATGGCCTCATCTTTTATATATCACAGAAAATTAGGAGATTTAATTGTGTTTGTGTGCATTAAAATTAATTTGAATTTATTTACTGAAAATATAGACTTGATAAACAGTTGCACCAATATCATGCAGCATACAGTAAATAATTACAACTACCATGATTTATTCTATGGGTCCACTGCCTTCAACATATAAAATGTTTAATGGATTTAAGCCCATATTCATGTTTTAGCATGTGTGGAAAAAAAAAAAAGGCTCCGCCAGTGAAAGAGTTAAAGGGCCAGTCTAACTAAAAACTGACTTTTCAATTTAGGGTAGATACTTGTGTAGCGACCTCCCAGACCTCTAGAGGCCCAATAGTGACCTCAATAGTTAGGGAGAGCTGACATCCTTCCTTGTAGAGTGGGTTAACAGGCATGGTGGGTGTAATGCAATAATGGGCGCCAGTCACTTTTTGAATGCGAACAAGAGATTTATTGTCTTGTAGCAAGAACTTAGGTGGATGCAATGGTAATTGGCAGACTCCGAGACACTATAGATAGACAGCTATACAGGGAAAGGCCTCCAGCCGGATGCCATGTTTGTGTAGGTAGGACGGCTGTCTCCTTTTTTAACTGAAATTGTAACAGTCACTAAAGGTAGTTGTTCTGCCTCTCCAAATCTAAGCACTGAAAGTGTGATCTCCGTAACTTAAATTTAGTTGTGTTGAGATGTCGATAACCCCAATCTTATTTGAATAAACAGACAGTGACTCGATCCAGGTGACACCTTGTTGATCTTGTGAAGTTTAATCCATAAACTGTTAGGATCTTACAACAATGAGCATCGGATAGGTCAAAAGATCATAATGTGATCCAGCCCAGGCATGTGCTGAGATGCATTACTGGGAAATGAACAAAGGGTGGAGCTAGCTATATAGGATAAGCTGAGATACAGAAAGGAAGGGGTGGAACCAGGGACAGAATAATACATATGCCATTTAAAGGCATATCACAAAGCATGTGAAACATGACACTCCCTGTCGAAATCTATGATTTCTATTTTTAACAAACTTTAGACCAAATCCAAATATAAGTAATGAAGATTCTCTCCAAGAACACCTGCAAAACAAGAGGGAAGGGAAGAACAAGGGAAGCAATGCAAACATTAACATATACTTGCAGATGTTGGTCTCGAAGGTCCAGGCTGTGACAAGGAAATATCCATCTTCAGAAAGGAAGGCGGCAACATGCTTCAATTCTTCGTAACTCCCTTTGAATCAAGTTGATGAATTGTGAGACTTGTCTTGCTCTTTGGGCAAAAGCAGTACTAGTTCCTTTATAGGCCTGAAGTAAAAGTGTGCAGAACCTTCTTTTATTAGTTTAACTTCTACTTCCTGTACTTTTCCGTCGTTACTTGGCATAGTCTTTATAATAAGACCCATGGGCCAAAGGTTGCGATGAGAATCTGTCTCTTTCAACAGAACTATGTCTCCCACTTCTAGGTTGGGTTTACTAGTTTGCCATTTACTGCGACCTTGAAGGTTAGAAAGGTACTCCATCTTCCAGCGGTTCCAAAACACATTAGCAAGATGTTGAACCTGTTTCTATTGATGCTTGTAAACATTAGGATAATGAAGTTCCTCTGTGGGAATAGTAGCTATCCCAATTTTTTGGGTAAGAAGAGTGGCTGGAGTGAGCAATACTGGAGACTCTGGATCTGAGGACACAGGGACCAGAGGCCTTGCATTGATTATAGCAGACACCTCTGCAAGAGTGACTAAAATTTCATGGGTAAGCTGGGAGGTTTTCTGGTCCAGTACCATAGAGTCCAGGATTTTCCTTGCAACTCCAATCATGCATTCCCAGGAGCCTCCCATGTGAGAGGAATGAGCTGGGTTGAATTCACATTTACACTTGTCATTCAAGAAGTTCACGATCATTTCTTCTCCTGTAAAATTAGTCCCACAGTCAGATCTAAGTAACTTTACAGATCCTTGCACAGATACAAATCTTCTGAAGGCATTAATAAAACAGGAAGAGTCCAGTGATTCTATCACTTCGATGTGCTCTGCACGGATGCACAAACAAGTGAACAGCGCATCCCATCGCTTATTGTTAGCAACACGAGTTCTGCGTGTAACAATAGTCTAGGGGCCAAATATATCCATGCCAACATTAGTAAAACGGAGGTTCAGTGCTTAATCAGTCAGCCGGTAGCTCTGCCATCTGTTGTTGTTGGTGCTTTCCTCTTAGTTTTTGTCACTTGACACATTTGTGGAGTATGGACGATATACACCCTTTCATCCCGACGATCCAGAAACCTGCAGACCTTACTGCTCCTTCTGTGAAGTGACGTTCCTGGTGCTGAACTTGCTCATGGAAATGGCAAACTAACAGAGCAGTAATGTGATGACGTCCTGGAATAATGAGGGGATTTTTCTCTCCACTGAACAAATTCGACCTTCCAATGTGACCACCAACTCGAAGTAACGTGTTGTGATCAATTATTGGATTTAAATTTGTAAAGAGGGCTATCCTTAGATAGGTTGAGTCATTTTAATACGTTAGCAATCTCTTGTCAGTACGCTTCATTTTGGACACATTGGATAATAACCCTTTCTGCTTGAAAGACTTCCTCAATTGTGGGGGGGCCTTTACAGATGTGCCACTTGTGACACTCTCAGTGCTAGAGTGGTTTGCAAATTGATTAGCATTGTGAATAAGATGTGCAATGGCTCGTACAACAGAGGACCGCTTAGAAAAGCATTCAAAGCGGTGATGTCAGAGAGCTCCCTTGGGCAGACGCGCTGTTGGTGGGCATCGCGGTGCGTTGGCGCGCGTCGGCGTGCACGCACGTCCGGTGTTTGGCGCCAACCTGCCTATTTAGGCCGTCTGCACAGGGGGCTCGGTGCTGTCCGATCTTCAGCTCCCTGTATCCCTGCACCTGCTTCCTGTTTCCTGTTGAACCTGATCTCCTGACCACCGGCCTGTCTTTGATTCCTCCTTGCTTGCTGCCTGCCACTGATCCCGGACTGTCCTGACTACGAATCTGCCTGCTCCTTTGTACTACGCTGCCTGCCTGTTGCCGACCTCTGCCTGTGACCCGACCTGCCTGCTCCACTCCTGCTCTGCATCTGCTGCCTGTGCTTCAGTTACTGGAGATCTCCATAACCACCTTTACCGGGATCCTTCTGCAGCTAACCACCAGGCTCTCATACCATTCTCTGCTCCCGTGCCTCCTGTCCACACTACCAGGGGCCGGGAACCAGATACGTAAGGGAAGCCTTCCCCTGCTACATCGGGCTCGCCTGTCTGCTACGTGGAAGTCTGACAGGTGAGGAATCAGCCTTACCCTTGGTTTCACAGAGGTGTTGAGTGTGATGGTAACAGCTCTGATTTCCGTGTCAGATTCTGGATGAACCATTTGAAAGTTAGAATCTGTAGAACTTGAGATGAGTTTATCATTCTAAAGTACTGGTAGAGATAGCCATGATGTGTTCATAAATGCAGTAGTAGGTACTGCACAACTGCCGCGATCAGCAGGGTTGAGGTTAGTGGGAACATAGTGCCATTGTTCAGGTGTAGAGAACTTCTTAATTCCCAATTGCGTTTTCTATAACACAAAAAAAAACAACTTTGATATATGTAGCGCTACCCCATGAGGACGGTTTGAAGATAATGAACCCCAATGGTTGCCCTGACTTTGCAAGTCTGACACCCTGGGTTCAGACTTTTTAGTTAATAAGTGTGAATGCAGACACAGAATAGTTCAAAGCAAACCAAAATAATTTTACCTAGAATCATTGCAGTGAAAAGTTTCAGTGAGGATGGATAAGACCAGAAAGATATGGTTAGTATTGTACACTTTAAATGAACAGGCAAACAAAAGATCCGCCGTAACTTCTTGCATAAACTATGGCTGCAGGTCACAATAACTAATTCTGAAGTCAAACTATTCCCGGTGTTCCGTCAGAATAGGTGACCCATCAGATTAGGGAAACGGAAGTGACACTCCATCAGCTGCGCATGCGTTCCACCACTACCAGGTTTGCTTATCTGACAGAACACCTGCAGTCAGAAGGCGGCAGTGGACATCTTACTACACCCAGCTACGTCTTGAATTTCAGAGTAATTTTAGCAATAAAGTGAGCCTATATAAATAAATATAGTGTATTAATATCTGTGATGCTGTTTGGATGTTTCATTTTGAAAGCCAAAAGGTTTAGCGCTGAGCATTGTGTCATTTCTGGTTTGGAAATAACGCAATGATACCAAAGGAGCCAAAGGAGTCCTGATGTTGAAGCAAGTGTCTTGAATCTTCAACTAAATCTAATGTTGGGGCCCAAAGTAGTATTGGAATATTTATATTCCAAATACGACAAATATCTTCTCGTAGAGTTCTAATAGATGGGGCAATGTAAAGGTGTCTGCATGCAGTGTCCTAGGTACAAAGAGGGTGGGCAGATGCCTGCTCACCAGACCAAACAATATCAAGCTCCAGGGATTATGGGGAGATCCTGATGCAGGTTCATGCAGATGCCATGTTCATCGATCATGCTTGACCAAACTCTCTTCAAGGCTGCAGCTCGCTGGATCTGCAAGGCAAGTGTCGATGATGATCAGACACTGCCGAACAACAATTGTTTCCGCACCCGCTCACTGGAAGCACTCTCTCCCGCTTGGCTGCCTAGGCCACAGCTCTGATTCCCGCTGCCTGAATGCCTGGATCGCTGCTGCCAGGTGAAGGCCGTGGTACCAAGAGACCGACTCCTCCCCAACATAGGCTATTTATTCCCTCTCTGAAGCGTTCTGTTCTCTCCCTCCAGCCGGCTGGAATTTGTAGTCCACAATGATCAGTACCCAGTGTGAACTGGACTACATGTCCCAAGATCGTACGCTCTTCTCCAAGTTCTCACTTTTTGTGCATTCAGGATGTGACAAAACAGAGTCCTGGCTGAGCACTAGGGGGAACAGCCTCTGTGGCAGATGATGTAAAGCGTCCCCTGACAATGCACGCAATTTAGCCAGCTCCTGGCTACATCTAGAAAATGGAAGAGCCAAGTAGCTCATGGATAATTCACCCCAAGCTGTCCAAGAATATATTAAATATTAGTTTTGGACAGACCCCTGTGTTACATATAGTTACATAGCAGGCAAGGTTGAAAAAAGACACAAATCCATCAAGTCCAACCTATGTGTGTGATTATATGTCAGTATTACATTGTATATCCTTGTATGTTGTGGTCATTCAGGTGCTTATCTAATAGTTTAGTGAAACCATCGATGCCCCCTGCTGGGACCACCGCCCAGGGAATTCCACATCCTTGCTGCTCTAACAGTAAAGAACCCTCTACAAAGTTTAAGGTTAAAACTCTTTTCTTCTAATTTTAATGAGTGGCAACGTGTCTTGTTAGACTCCCTTCCGTGTAAAAGTTTTAGCCCTATTGTGGGGTCACCAGTACGGTATTTGTAATTGTAAATCATATCCCCTCTCAAGCGTCTTGGTTTACGGTTCTTCTGTATAACCGACTTACAGACAGTTCCTCTTATGCCGCGTACATACGATCGCACATTCCGACAACAAAATCCATTTTTTTTTTTTCCGACGGATGTTGGCTCAAACTTGTCTTGCATACACACGATCACACAAATGTTGTCGGAAATTCCGAACGTCAAGAACGCGGTGACGTACAACACGTACGACGAGCGGAGAAAAAGGAAGTTCAATAGCCAGTGCGGCTCTTCTGCTTAATTCCGAGCATGTGTGGCATTTTGTGCGCCGGAATAGTCTACACTTGCTCGGAATTCCCGACAACGGATTTTGTTGTTGGAAAATTTGAGATCCAGCTCTCAAATTTTGTTTGCCGGAAATTCTGACGGAAAATGTCCGATGGAGCCTACACAGAATTTCACGGAATTTCCATAAGGGCCAACACTTCGAGGGGGGGGGGGTGTCAGGGTTTGATCGCCAGCCAGGTCTTTACTGTTATCCCTTCCTTCCAAAGCCATGACAGGCTAAGCTACTACTGTCACCAGCCTTAATTATACATACACTAGAGGGGAACTCTAGACCATACATGCTACATCATCTGGCCACTAGTGGATTTGAATTCCTTCTAACTGGTGACAATGGTGGCTCAGCTAAAGCACTGCTTTTTAGGGGTGGGCAGAGAACTCTCTGGGAGGTAATGAACAGCAGGGATAGGTCTCTGCCACTAGCCCCTAAATGCGCCTTAGTGGATCTTCTCTTTAAGGCAAATAGTCATTGAATGGTATACACAACGCAGTTGAGGAGAATAGCAGGACAGGCAGATTGTGTACTTCATTCGTTCATTTAAGGATGAAAACTGTAGCATATTTTTTTAACCTGAAGACTAAAACCAACCAGTTGTATTCCATTATTGTGAGATGTTCAGCATGTGTATGTCATAATGTAGAGTATAAGATTTCCTATCATTTGAACCCAGTCTTGCCACACAGAGTTAAACCATCTCTGAGCAATCCTCTTTTATTGTTCAGTGAGATAAATCTTGACAAACTGAGAAAAACTTTGTCAAATCCTCCCCCTTGCTGTGAGTGACAGGTAATTTACATCTCGTGCACTAGCCTAAGACATTCATTGTTTTTTAATTCCCTCCCACTCCTTTCTTCAGCAGCTCTGCAAGGATTGGCTGTTCCACACCACACCATGATTTCGCATGCTGAAGTCATGTGGTTACTTTCCTGTCTTTTCACTGGATGTTAGAGATCATAGCAGAAGTTCAATGTAAGAAATACACAGGAGAAAATGCATATTGACAAGGGGAGTGTATAGGTGGGCGGGGAGTCTACTGACATCACGACTCCACCCACCGAGCTCCAGACAACAGACCCACCCACAGAATCTGCAGTTTTTCGGGTCTCATAACAGACAGAGGGGAGACATTTGACAGGTAAAGATACATGCAGGAGGACTGTATATCCTTATAGATAACCCCTATGGCAGTAGTTTAGAAAGGATGACATTGGATTTACATCCACTTTAATTGTTTTCACACATTTTTGTACTAATAAAGCTTTTTTTATACTTTTATTCCTGTACTATGTTTTTTTGAGCATGTGCTGCTATAGTCCCACTCCAAGAGGGTTCTTTACATTTTTTTCTATATGCTAGGGATGATGGCACTATCCAACGCCACACCATACTAGACTTTCAATTTACAAGGACTACATATCCCATGGTACCCTGCTTCAAGCAGTGATTCCTGTACTGACTCCACCTTCTAAATCTCCTCCTCTCAGCAACTCTGTAGTTCAGAAGGCAGGCTCTGTGAAATGTGTGACAGCAGTGCCTACTCACAGGGCATAGTAACTACATGTCACAGAATTCAAGAAAGTAAATGTGTGGGAATTCTTCAATCTCTGTACAATCTCCTTTAAATGTCCCAAAACTATATAATATAAGGACACACCTAAACAATCCATTTGATTTGTATTTAATAAAGCAGGCCCTTACACTACATAGTTGATGGTAGAATATAAAGGAGATTGTATAATGTGTGATTAGCTTATTGCATGTGATTTGATCAAAGAAAATCTGTCTTCTGGGAAGGCTGTCCACAAGGTTTAGGAGTGTGTCTATGGGAATGTTTGACCTCAAACCGATAGAACACCTTTGGGATGAATTAGACCAAAGACTGTGAGCCAGGCCTTCTCGTCCAACATCAGTGCCTGACCTCACAAATGCGCTTCTGGAAGAATGGTGAAACATTCCCATAGACACACTCCTAAACCTTGTGGACAGCCTTCCCAGAAGCTGTTATAGCTGCAAAGGATGGGCCAACTCAATATTGAACCCTACGGACTACACACATACACTGTATACATATATAAAGAAATTAGACTACCCGGCATCATAATGGTTGCAGGATGGGAAGCCGATGGATAACTATCCCCCCCCCACCCCATCCACTAAACAGAAGCCACCTTGACTTACGCCTATTTTCCAGCTTGCAACTGAGCTTGATGGCCTCTTTGTTTTGGTCCTGAATCGGGGGAGAGTCTTGCACCTTCTTTTTCTTTGCGGTTTGTTGGGTAAACTCGTTTTTCCTATTGTAGAAAAGATGTTAAAGAATGTATTTTTTTCCTTCCAATTAATCACCAGAACAGGGGTGGCTCGATAGTTAAAGCAGAACTTATCCCTAAATTGCAAAACCTGTGACCTGGATGGATTTTTATGGCAGAAGAGACATACCAGGTCTACTCTGCAAAGAAGTTTCTTACCCTGCTCCTCGCAAGATGCTTTGGAACGTCTACTGGGCTACCTATGTGCTCAGTGTACATTCTCCCCACAACTCGGTGCCAGGATTAATTCATCTTGTGCACATGCGTGGGAGTTACCTCTTCCTAGCCAATCAAGGCTGGCGAGGCCCCCAAACCTGGAGGACACCAGAGAGAAAAGGTCAGCGCTGGGGAGGGAGGGAGCAAATGTTGCATCGCAGGAAGGGAGGGGAGTATTGGAGGGTTTAGTTCTGCTGCACCGCAATACAAGCCATTGTGTATTCCATGATATAAAAATCAACTCTGAGGCTCAATCTGCAGCCAGTTTCAAATTACTGATGGGAACCGAGGGGGACATAGTAGTGACATTGGCTTTAAAGAGACCCATCATCAACTTTACAAAATGCAGAATAAAGTGTTCACCTTTTTCAGAAAAAAGGTGGGGGATACAGTTTCATTATCCGGTGCAGCAGTCCTGGGGTTCGAAAACCCGACTGTTCTTCCTATTCTTTCCCTGAGGACGCCAGGAAGGATCGGAGCTGTTTTGATTGGTCAGCATCAGCATGTGACTGCACAGCCAATCGGACCACTCAGGTCTGTCCTGACATCCCTAGTGAAACCCCAGGACTGCTGCACCTAAGGGGATAAGTGCAGCAAGGACCAGGAAGGTGGGGAGGGTGTAGGGTGTTAGTTCATCTTTTAATTTTTTTCTCTATAGGTGAGATAACACTTCAAAGTGCAGAAAAAAAATCAAGTATTTTAAATGCTTACTTGCAGTATTGTTTGCTTGCAATGTGCCTCTAAACTTTTAAAAGAAAAAAAGTAAAAAGTTCAATTTGACTACTACAGGAAGAGTCAATTATCTAGCAGAGCTCCTCCCTCCTTGTAGGTCATAGCCCTCTCCTCTTCTAGGAGTGTCAAATTGCTGCTGTGCTGGCCCAGATGCTTTGCTCCTCCCCTCCTCCCTACCTATGTACTGCCAGAGAGCATCAAAGATAAATACTATACAGAGTTCACATCTACGCGACTGACAGCCGACATCCTGTGCTACTTCTTTGCGGCTTGCTTGTGACTTCATTAACAGAAGTCAATGCAAGTTGTGATGAACTCACCCCAAAGTAGTGCAGGAACCTCTTTCTAAGTCGCTTGGACTTGAGTGGCACTGCTTAGAACAGTTCTTTTGCAGTTAATTGGGTACGATTTGTCATGCGACTTTGAACTTGACTCTGAAGTTGCATGACAAGTCGCAGCAGTGTGAGCCGAGCCTTAGTCTGCTGGGACTGCTGGCATAACATCCAAAATGGCGGCACCCTGCAGCAGTCTCAGGGCTTTTTAGGGTCTTCACAAGGGAGAGCATAAAATACTTTAACCACTTCCTGCCCGGCCTATAGCAGAATGACGGCCGGGCGGTGGTGCTGTTATCCTGACTAGGCGTCATATGACGTCTTTCAGGAAAGCCAACCTGCGGGGGGCGGGCAGCGTGGCGATCAGTCTGACACACCGCAACTCCGATCTAGGTAAGGAGCCTCTGACGGACACTCTTTACCACGTAATAAGCTGTGTCCAATCACAGCTGATCACGGTGTAAACAGGAAAAGCCGTGTATCGGCTTTTCCTCTATTGCGTCTGACAGACACCAGTAGAGGAGAGCCGATCGGCTGCTATCCTGACAGGGGTTGGTCTGCGCTGATGATTTAGTCCCCCAAGGATGCCCACCCAGGACCACCCTGGATGCCCACCACTGATAACCACCAGGTATGCCACCCATGGCTACAAGGGATGCCAATCAGTGTCCACAAATGATGCCAATCAGTGCCCATCAGTAATGCCTGCCAGTGCAGTGCATCAGCGCAGACCATCCCCTGTCAGGATAGCAGCCGATCGGCTCTCCTCTACTGGTGTCTGTCAGACGCAATAGAGGAAAAGCCGATACATGGCTTTTCCTGTTCACACCGTGATCAGCTGTGATTGGACACAGCTTATCAGTGATGCCCATCAGTGCCACCCATAAGTACCCATCAGTGCAGCTTTTCAGTGTCCATCAGTGTCGCCTATCAGTGCCACCTATGAGTGCCCATCAGTGCTCCATATTAGTGCCCATCAGTGCCACCTCATCAGTGCCGCCTTATCAGTGCCCATCAGTGAAGGAGAAAACTAATTTACGAAATTTTATAACAGAAAACAAAGAAAAACTTTTTTTTTCCTCAAAATTTTCAGTCTTTTATTAATTGTTTAGCAAAAAATAAAAACCCCAGGAGGTGATCAAATACCACCGAAAGCGCTATTTGTGGGAACAAAATGGTATAAATTTTGTTTGGGTACAGCGCTGCATGACCGCGCAATTGTCATTTAAAAAGCGATAGCGCTGAAAGCTGAAAATTGGCCTGGGCAGGAAGGGGGGAAGTGCCCCTGTATTTAACTGGTTAAATGCGCATATAACCTTGTGGGAAGATTGTTGTTGAAATGAATGACCTGGTGACAGGGTCTCTTTAAAGTGGATCTAAAACCAAATGTTGTTTTTTCTTAGTGTTGGATGGAGTGGGGGTAGGGTTAAATTGTTGTCTTTTACCTGCTGGTGAAGTTCTCCCACAATTTGCTAAAGGGAACATGGTCTCCCCGGGACTGAAAATGAGTTATAACCTGAACAAACAGTTGTTGCAACCTAAACAAATAGAAATAGAAAGAAATCTTTCAGTGGGGACACTTGTTTCAGGGACAACTAAGGCTCCATTCACACTAACGCGTTTTTTGATGCATTTTGCAGTTTGCAGAAATACATGGGAATTTTTTTAACATGGGTTCCTATGGAACATGTTCACATCAATGCATTTTTGTACCTCTGCATTTTTGAAAAGGGTCGGGGACTTTTTCTCATGCAAAATGCAGCGTTTTGCATGTAATAGAATTCAATGGACCAGCATCAAAAACGCAAGTACAGCGTTTTTGCAGCGTTTTTGCAGTGTTTTTGCAGTGTTTTTGACACGTTTTTGACACGTTTTGCGTTTTTGGCGTTTTTTTTTTTTTAGACTGTATACACCTGCAAAACTCAACGCAACGCAAAGCTCAAAAACGCGGCAAGCACCACAAAAAACACTGCAGAAACGCTCAAAAGCAACATGCATAGATGTGAATCGAGCCTAAGAGGTTATTTTGCTCACTTTGGAGAGATTCCCTCTCATTTTCTGTTGTATGTGCAATGCAGGGAGATCTCCCCAATGGGATACAGATGGGGAAAAAAAAACATGAAAGGCGTTTAACCCACTTACCAACTGTATACTGTATATATACGTGGTGGCAAGGTGACTCTGTACGACTACCTAGTACGCGATCCTGCACTTCTGGGTCTGGGGAGCGTACACGCGCCGCCGATGACCCACTCCCGCTGTGATTGGACTCAGGAGGTCCACTGCACTCGACAATCATTCGGGACACGAGCAGAACGGCGGTCTGCCTACAGAAACAAGGCCGATTGCCATTCTGTCAGTAGGTAGGGTGGAGACCCTGCACAAACTAGGCACACAGTTAACCCTTTGATCACCCCTGTTAACCCCTTGCCAGCCAGTGTCATTAGTACAGTGACAGTGCATATTTTTAGCACTGATCACTAGGTTAGTGTCACTGGTCCCCAAAAGTGTCACCTATTGTCCTATTTGTCCACCGCAATGTCGCAGTCCCACTATAAGCTGTTGATCGCTGCCATTACTAGTAAAAATTTATAAAAATTCTATCAATTTAGGCCATAGTTTGTAGACCCTATAACTTTTGCGCAAGCCAATCAATCATACGCTTATTGGGATTTTTTTCCCAAAAATATGTAGCAGAATACATATTTTTGTTTATAGCGCAAAAAACAAAAACTGCAGAGGTGATCAAATACTACCAAAAGAAAGCTCTATTTGTGGGGAAAAAAAAAAGGACAAAAATTTTATTCGGTTACAGTGCCGCACGACTGCGCAATTGTCACTTAAAGTGAGGCAGTGCTGCATCGCAAAAAATGTCCTGGTCATGAAGGGGGGAGGAGGGGTAAACCTTCCAGAGCTGAAATGGTTAACCATTCCTTACTCTATTTAAAATTTAACTTTTTATAAAGAGTAGATAAACTTTAAAAGCGGAGGTCCACCCAAAAATTAAAAGCCAGCAGACAAATACTGCAGCTGCTGGCTTTTAATAGGACACTTACCTGTCCCAGAGTCCAGCGATGTCAGTACCGCAGCTGATGTTTCCATCAACTGTCGGGTGCTGCCGCCGCCATTGCAGGTAAGGGAACCCCACAGTGTAGCCTTATGGCTTCACGGCTGGAACCCTACTGGGCATTCCCGAGGCCCCGCTCCTCTCTCCTACTGGCCCGGCAGCGGGGGGAAGGAGGAGGTAGCCGAGCCGCTGGCATAATGAGCCGCGGCCCAGACTCCCGGTATCCCCCCCAAAGGGTACCAAGTGTTGCACCGGAGGGGGGAAGGGGGTAGACAAATCAGCGGAATTTCCACTTTTGGGTGGAACTCCCCTTAAGTCTGACCTTTTTGAAGGGAAAAATTTTTTTTAAATAAAATCGTACCCACAGGCTGATTGAGCAAAAGTTAATCTGCTGCCCTTATTTGTCACGCAAATGTAATTGGCTGTCATATATTTTCAAAAATCGTTTTCAATAGAATGCATTGCTAACTGGTCAGGCTGCAATACCAGGTGTCCACTGTAGGGAGGAGATTGCAATCTAAAGTCTGGCATTTAGTGAAATGAAGAATCTGCATTGGTAAGGTTACTTGTTTGTACTTCTTCAAAGAAGGGTCAGATACTAGACATGTGCAGAACGGAAAAATGTGTTTCCTTTCGGATAGATTTATTATGTTACCAATTTAGTTTTGTTATGGAATTCGTTAAATTTTCATTAAAATTAGTCTAATTCATTAATTTTCTAACGAATTCCAACTTTTCAGAACAATTAGAATTCTGATCGGTAATTTTTTCTATTTTTCAGTTCCGGCGGGCGTCGTGATTGATGATGGATTTACATCGGGGGACACTTTTTTTTTAAATAAAGGACTTGTCAAAAACGGTTTCTTGTGGTTTTTACTTTTTGGTGAATGGGTAAGGGTACGATGTACCCGATACCCATTCACATGTGGGGGGGGGGGGGGTCTGGGGGGCCCTCTTGTTAAAGGGGGCTTCTAGATTCTGATAAGCCCCCCGCCTGCAGACCCAGACAACCACAGCCTAGGGTTGTCGAGAAGAGGCCCTTGTCCCCATCAACATGGTTGTAACACATTTCCTGTCCTAGGGTGACCACACTACTCATCCATAAATATAGTACAGTAAGCGTTGTTACCTTAGGACAGGGGAAAAAGGTAAATAAATACAACAGATCAGCAATGGTGTGTACTTAGGTAATTTAACACTCACCTTGAATTAGGATTTATGTGGAAATTGATAAAGTCGTTGGAATATGTTGGAATATGAAGCAAAACGATATTCATCGTTGGTCGTTTAACCACTGCCATATCAGGCCAATTCTGACACATCTCTTCTACATGTAAAAATCAAATATATGTTTTTTTTTAGCAGAGACCCTAGGGAATAAAATTTCAAAACCTGACTATTTTGGGGAAAAATACACTTTAATGAATTAAAAAAAAAAACACAAGACAATATTTACCCCAATTTCTTTGTTTAATGTGAAAGATGTTACACCAAGTAAATAGATACCCAATACGTAATGCTTTAAAATTGTGCACTCGTGGAATAAAACACCAAAATCGGTACTTAGAAAACTCCATAGGCTATGCTTTAATTTTTTTATAGCTTACCAGTTTAGTGTTACACAGGAGGTCTAGTGCTAGAATTATTGCTCTCACTCTAATGTTCATGGCGATACCTCACATGTGTGGTTTGAAAGCTATTTATATAAGCAGGCACGACCTACATATGCGTTCGCTTCTGCGTGCAAGCATGAGGGGGCGGGGCCCTTTCAAATTTTTTTTTTTTTTTTTATTGTTTATTTTTACACTTCCCTTTTAATTTTTTTATTGTTTGATCACTTTTATTCCTATTACAAGAAATGTAAACATCCCTTGTAATAGGAATAGGGCATGACAGGTCCTCTTTATAGAGAGATCGGGGGGTCTATAAGTCCCCACATCTCCCCACTATGCTGGAAAGCCTGAGATAAAAAAACAAAATGGATCTCAGGCTTTCCAGCAATAAAACAGCAGTGTTTACATCTAGAAAAATATAAGGAAGTCTTGCGAGCCACAAATGGGTTAATGCCTTAAAGGTAAATATCCTAATAAAGGCAAGCAGCAAACACTAACCACATTTCATATCCGTGTAAGTGATAAAAATAAATAAAAAAAACTGTGTCTGTGCTAAACCAAGGATCAATAATAATGTGCAAAAAGCAAATATAAGCATAAAGATTAAAAAATTAAAATATATATGAAAAATATAAAAATATAACAATCATGTATACTATTAATCAGTGATAAATAATTAAAGTGCCAACATGCATAAATCTGAAATCCATGTGCTCATAAAATATCAAAAAATGTGTTCACTCCTCCAATAAAGTGATGTATAAATTCCATAAGGTTCATAAACGCAAAGTTCATAAATGACAGAACTCAAAGTGCATGGATATAATGTCCATCATCAGTGTTATCCATCGTGCTCATCCAAAATCATGTGTACAGGGATATAAAGCATGCTTCAGTGCTCTCCAGTGACCCCCAACAGCATATGCGCTCACCTTTAAGCGTGTGACACAGTAACTAAACTATGTCTGAAAACGCATGGGAACCACTCCTTGGCTCTGATTGGTATGCAGACGCTGACCTTCAATATGCTCATATATCACCACGATTCATAAAATAGGGAAACAGAAAAACTCCATAGTGTAATATGTCCAACAATTTATTATAAAATAAGCACTTCCCTTCATAGGGATACTCACATTGTGTAGGTGCGTGAGTGCACCATCCTAATCAAGGTTATACAATGTATGGAACAATGATGAAGGCACGTGATCCCTGTGCCGAACACGCGTAGGGGAGGGGCCAGGACGGAGCTGTCAGCAGTAAGGAGCAGATTAGAAGGATATACCGCACCGCACGCCGTACCATTGTTCCATACATTGTATAACCTTGATTAGGATGGTGCACTCACGCACCTACACAATGTGAGTATCCCTATGAAGGGAAGTGCTTATTTTATAATAAATTGTTGGACATATTACACTATGGAGTTTTTCTGTTTCCCTATTTCATGAATCGTGGTGATATATGAGCATATTGGAGGTCAGCGTCTGCATACCAATCAGAACCGAGGAGTGGCTCCCATGCGTTTTCAGACATAGTTTAGTTACTGTGTCACACGCTTAGAGGTGAGCGCATATGCTGTTGGGGGTCACTGGAGAGCACTGAAGTAGTGTTTACATCTGCTGACACTGGAAGTGACGTCATGACATTGCCTCTGGCCTTCGAGGGTCATAGAGCTGTCCGGGGACCATCTGGGCCACAGCCAGCTCTATGGTAAACCGCTGCTGCCAGCAGTTTCATTCTTCAGCTCCTCGATCGCACGGGCGAGCCTGGAGAAGCACCGAAGGGTGGAAGAAAGGGGGGGAATAGCCCCTCCCACCGCTTGTAAAAGCAATCAAGCAGCTAAACAGCCGCTTTGATGGCTTTTACATTGTAGGAAAATGGCCAGCAGAGAACGAAAAAAAAAAAAA
The DNA here is from genome assembly GCF_042186555.1 of Aquarana catesbeiana. Taxonomy (NCBI): domain Eukaryota; kingdom Metazoa; phylum Chordata; class Amphibia; order Anura; family Ranidae; genus Aquarana; species Aquarana catesbeiana. The sequence goes on from NC_133335.1 coordinate 221,957,625, forward strand.
ATGATATCTGAATGATGCCTGTAGCTGCACGCATCTTCACTCAAAGACCAGGACTTCATATGATGTCCTTAGGTGGGAAGTATTTAGAAAAAAAAAGGCTGGCGCACCAGAAAGGTTCTTGTGTAAAAATAACACACAATGTAGGTAACTTAAAGTAGTTGTAAAGCTTTACATTTTTTTTTTTAAATAACAAACAGGTCACACTTACCTCCACTTTACAGCTCGTTTTGCACAGAGTGGCCCAGATCCTTGTCTTCTGGGGTGCCTCGGCGGCTGTCTCGGCTCCTCCCCGCTTCTGGTAACCCCCCTGGGAAGCTCTCTCCCAAGGGGGCTACCTTGTGGGCGTGCTCCCGAGTCCTGTATTCGGCGTCCATAGCCGCCAACTACAGGACTCGGCCCCGCCCCCGAGTCATTGGAGTTGATTGACAGCAGCGCGAGCCAATGGCTGCGCTGCTATCAATCTATCCAATGAAGAGCTGAGAAGACCGGGCCGAGATCAAGCGCGTTCTCAACGTTGGACTTTCGAGGATTCAGGTAAGTAAACCGGGGGGGCCGAAAACATCAGATGTTTTTTCACCTTAATGCATAGGATGCATTAAGGTGAAAAAACATGAACCATTACAACCCCTTTAATAAAGCATTTGCACCACTTTTCTGGTTGTATGCACCAGATTAAAAAAATAAATAGAATGCTGCCAGTTTCAGTAATTATACCAAAGCATGCAACATATTTAGGTGGTTCTTAATCTGTCAATATATAAATCATAGTCTCATAGTTGGTAAGATTGAATAAAGGCGCCACTCCATCCAGTTCAACCTGTGTGGGTGTATTTATGTCTCCATACCATTTCCCATATTCTTGTATATTGTGTTCAATAAGATGTCCATCTAAAAGTTTTTGGAATTTAGTGACACTTCACGCTGAAACCACAGATTGCGGAAGGAAGTTCAACATCCTTACCGCTCTAACAGTAAAGAACTCCCTAAGCATTTTAAGGGTAAACTGTTTTTTGTTCAACTTCATTGAGTGGTCACATGTCTTCTTGAGTGACCCGAGACTGAATTGTTTCCGCCCAATGTTGGAATCATCTCAGAGCCCGCCCCAAAGCCCCCTCCCATGATGAGGGCATTTGGCCTGGTATGGTTCAGGTGGGGGGCGCTCGTTAGTCCCCCTCCTTTCCTGGCTTTCCATGCTGCATGCTGGGATAAGGGTCTGGTATGGATTTGGGGGGGGGGGGACCAGCTCCTTAACAACTGGCTATTCACTGTTAAGGAGAAAAGAAAAATCCAAAACACACAAAATGCATGTAAAAACATATCAAAAATGCAACACTTGCATTTTTGGTGCAGGTCCATTGAAGTCTATTACAGGCAAACACAATCTGCTGCGGGAAAAAAGTCCCTGACCCTTTCCATAAATGCAGCGGCTGATAAACGCATAGATGTGAACGTGTCCCATAGGAAACCCATGTTAAATGGACTGTAGTGCGTTTCTGCATACCACAAAATGCATAGGTGTAAACCTAGACTAAGTGCATATAATCCAACTTGTTGCCCAAAAAATTCCCCAAAAAATACATGAATGTGCTTATAAATATAATTTCACCCAAATGTGACTGACACCTTCATAAACTAAGTGCATATAGCCCCATCTTCCTATAATTAGACAGATCACGTATCTGCTGTGCCTGTGAACATTTATTCTTCCCCGTGGAGTGTTAAATTCTGTTTACCACATCCAACATAAAGGTCGGCCAGTAATAAAGTCCTGTGCTGTCTCTGACAGCTGCAGTGGCAGGGAGAGCGTTCAGCTGCATCAAGGACCTCCATGGTGAGTGTCAGGATAGAGAGAAGCAGAAGGTCAATGATCTCTTCTGGGTATTATGAACCTGGATACGCTCAGCTTTGAGCACTTCTGGGTTCAGAGATATCAAACCCCGGCCATTCTGGCTGGGGATGAGGCTGATTAAAGAGGAGCTCCAGGCTGCTTCAGAAAAAAATAAAATTCAGCAGCTACAAATACCGTGGCTGCTGACTTATAATATTAGGTTGCTTACCTGTCCAGGGATCCAGCGGTGTCCTCACCAAAGCAGATTTTCCAATCAGCTATTCTTTTCCTGCCCTTGACTATGGGAAGCCTTGTGGCTTCACAGCTGGTTTCCTACTGCACATGCGCAAAGTGTGCTGCACTTTGTGAATGGGCTGCAGCCTTCTGGGACCTGTGAAGTGTCCCAGAAGGCTGTGGGGGGGGGGGGGGGGGAAAAGGGGCTGAACTTCCAGGTCAGTTCGGACGGAAGTGGGAGTGGGTACCTGTTAAAACCAGGTACCCTCTCCCCAAAAGGTGCCAAATGTGGCAACGGAAAGGGGGGGGGGGACAGACAAGAGAAGCTACCCCTTTTAGGTGGAACTCAGCTTTAAGCACTATGTTATCAAATAGGGGGCTTATGTTTAAAAATGTAAAGTTTAAGAAAATTAAAGAGGTTGTTGTTTCAAATTAATGCATCCTATGCATTAAGGTAAAAAAACACCTTGCAGTCACTGCCCAACCCCCCCCCCCGAGCCCCCATTTTACTTACCTGAGCCCCGAATTTCCGTGGACGCGATCCCGCGTCGTTTTCTCCGTGGCTTCTCTGGTCTTCATTGGATAGATTGATAACAGCGCAGCCATTGGCTCTCGCTGCTGTCAATCAAATCCAATGACGCGGCCGCCGGGGCTGAGTCATACACTCAGTGGCTATGGATGCCGAGTGTATGACACCCGCAAGGTAACCCCCTCGGGAGAGCGCTTCCCAGAGGGGGTCACCTATTGCGGGGAGGAGCTGCGAGAGCCGCCGTGGGACCCCAGAAGAGGACGATCGGGGCCACTCTGTGCAAAACGAACTACACAGTGGAGGGAAGTATGACATGTTTGTTATTTAAAAAAAGAAAAAATTTGAAGCTTTACTATCACTTTAAATTTAAAAATCCAACGCACACACACCAGAGTGAGAGCAAAAAATTCTATGGCCATTATTCACAGTTAATATTAAACTGATGGGGATGTAAATGCGTTTAAGGTGTCGCATATGAACAATTTTGAGTAGCATAAAGGGGCCAAAAACAAACTGCATAGTTGTGTGAACCAAGCCTAAAATTATTTCAGTAAAAAAAAATTGGTAAGTCAACCCATAGGATAGACTGTGGAGCCATCATGAAGCCATCAAAATACAAAAGGTGCGACCAGTAAGACAAAGTGAATCTGAAAAACCCTGGAGGAAAAGTGCCGCCATTCTTCACCAGTGCATGCAACTTTAAAGGCTTGACAAATTTGCTATGTACAGTATTTATTTAGTGCAACCTCGTCTTTTATATTTTACAAAAACAAAACAAAACAATTGGTATTATATTGTGTGCATTACAATTAAAGAGGAACTTTAATCCCTTCTTTAGTGGAGGGGAAACCCTGTGTGCACAGGCGTGTATGGCTTACTCAGAACCCAAATCTGGGGAGGGGGTGTTGGGGGGGGGGGGGAGCAGAGCAATATGACACTTCATTTAGGATGAAGGTCCCTTTCAACTTGCTGAAAAAAAAAAAAAAGAGGATAAAAAGCAGCGCAATTATTGTGACACACAATAATTGCAACTACCACCGATTTTTTTTCTACAGGGCCCCTGCTTTCAACAAATACATGTTTTGAGGGGGTGCAAGCAATCTTTGGGCCTAAAATGGACATGTTAGACGTGAAAGAAGAAAATTACTTTGGCAGTGAAAGGGTTAAAAGCCAGCATGCGATTCACAGAGAAGGAAATGACTCAGCTCAGCAGTCAAGGTCATGCAATTTGTTGCCGCTGTTTCATCGGAATCGCGACCTGTCAGAATGTGTAACGGAAGGGACGTTTCGTCGCCGCCATCTTGCTTTAACTCCCCGCACTCGTCTATAGTAATGATTCACTGAGAAGGGGTAATTGGACATCTTGTTACACCCACGGAGTTTTGCATTTTACACGTTTCTTTAACAGTAAACTGAGTTTATATTGTGAAATACAGTACTTAGAACTCAGTCTTATGCCCTGTACACACGATCGGACATTGATCGGACATTCTGACAACAAAATCCATGGATTTTTTCCGCCGGATGTTGGCTCAAACTTGTCTTGTATACACGACAACAAAGTTGTCGGAAAATCCGATCGTTCTGAACGCGGTGACGTAAAACACGTACGTCGGGACATTAAATGGGGCAGTAGCCAATAGCTTTCGTCTCTTAATTTATTCTGAGCATGCGTGGCACTTTGTCCGTCGGATTTGTGTACACACGATCGGAATTTAAAGGATCGGATTTTGTTGTCGGAAAATTTTTTATAGCCTGCTCTCAAACTTTGTGTGTCGGAAATTCCGATGGAAAAAGTCAGATGGAGCCCACACACGGTCTGAATTTCCGACAACACAATCCGATCGCACATATTCCGTCGGAAAGTCCGACCGTGTGTACAGGGCATTACTGTTTAGATATTAAATTTTAAAAGCTGCGGCAAACATGCGGATTTCACAGGTTTGCTAATTGGACACAAGTCCACTGCTTTTAAAAATACGGACTCACTTTACTGTTAAAAATAAATGTAAAATGCAAAACTCCGGTGGGTGTAACAATATGTCCGCTTGCCCCCTTCTCAGTGTATCCTTACTAAGGAGGAGTGCGGGTTGTAGTAAGATGGCGGCGACGAAAACGTCACTTCTGTTACACATTCTGACGGATCACCTAATTTGACGAAATACCGATAACACAAAGCAGTTCCATTGCGGTCTGCTAGAGGGCGCAAGGCCACAATTCAGCACTATGCCCCATAGAGATTAATGTACGTGTCAGTTTCTTCCTTTTCAGTAGCTGGTGCTTGAATTTTCATATTTTTATACAAAGTTAAACAAAAAAGAAACTCTCGCTAGACTATCAACGCTAGAAAATATATGTTTCTTCCAAATTAAACTGTAACTAGAATTACTTTAGGCTCAGGGAAGCTATATGTAAAAGTATATTTACTAAATACATATCCTGTATTGATTTGTATTGTAAGCGTACTCTCTGCCCTCATGTTGTAAAGCACTGAGCAAACTGTTGGCACTATATAAATCCTGTATAATAATAATAATATAATATATATTTAAAAGATAAAGTATTGTCGCTCTGTCAAGGGGTACAAAAAAAGTTCATCTAAATTAAACAGAACCTATACATTGTAAGCTCAGCAAAGCTAAATATAAAAGGTATATGTACTAAATACATATATAAAGTATATAATCTGATCTCAGTGTATTTAGTCCTCAGCCTGCTCAGTCCACTGATTGCTAAATAAAGATAATGAAATAATTACTTACCGGACAGAGAATTGTTGTGGGGGTCCCAGCAATGTGTACACAAGGGACAGAGCTATCAGAACCAACCCAGGTCTGGATCCCTTATGGATCTCCCCCCACTGGAGACAAAGACCTCGCTGCCTATAGACCTCACCTTTCAGTCCCTTTCAGTTCTGATCGCAAAATGGCGCTTAGTAGAGGAAACACACCCTGTCTCAAATCATCATGAGAAGAAGGGAGGTCATAGTCTGTGTTCCTCCTCTTGGCAGAAGCTGTTCTTCCAGTCCTCCCAGCTTGTAAGATAACTCACTGCAAAATGTCTCAGGCTGCTCAGATCATGGTCAAAGTTCATTATTACATACATAAGAACTTTCTGTAATGAGAGAAAAAGACGTAATCAAGTGTAGCGCTGGTACATTTTTAATCTACTGCTGATAGGTAAATCTTGTGGGTTACTTGTTAGGTGAAGATAGGTTTGCCTCTGTTCCAGCTTGGCTGAGTTGCTTGTGATTCCACACTGGGCCGGTGTTGGAAAGGCAACGTGTTGAAGCCTATGAGTGCTCTTCTGTCCCGGAGACGACTCGGTGGAGGTGGTCCTCCGAGTTGCATTCTGGGAGAGGGTATTTATGGGACAGACGCCATATTTTGGGGTTCGTTTTCATCCACCTGCTGGCCCTCCTGGCCGACAGGTATGCATTAGGAATACCACCTCTTGATCCTCTGTTCCGGAGGCCCATGTCGCTGCGGCGTGTGGGTGGGCCCAGAAACCTGTGTGGGGCCTACCACAGTGGCAGAGGAATGGTCCTGAGCTGGATAGATAGCTGTCTCTGAGCTGTCTATCCAGAGTGAAGAAGCTGGACAACCGAGAAGATCCCAGGGGAGGACCCGTCATGGAAGGATCATGCAGAGTGCTGGTCTGGAGAGGGGCCTGGTGACTCAGTTGGAGGACGTATCCTGAAGTAATCTTACTGCATAGTACTGCAGTGTTGGCTTAAAGGTTCAAGTACTGTGTCTGAAATTCATCGTAAACCATTACATCCTGTGGCAGAGGATCGTACGGGTTTTGTTCCAAACAAGTCTGTGGCAGAGACTTTTGTTCGTGCTACGTACTGGCTGCTAGGCAAGTGAGAGAGGCCTATCCAGGTGGGCAAAGATTGAATCCCACAAGGGGAGTGCATTCAACTACAAGTGTTCAATTCCTAATAATGTTCTAAAGAATACTAAGGAAAGGTATTTGAGCTTCCCTGCAACTTTCCTTCTACCTCTTTCCTGCTACTTCCTGTATTCATTGTTCATTAAAGCATTGGAAAACATACTCAAGTGTTTGTTGCCTACATCGTCCAGAGGTAAACTCAACAGACCCTAGACCCGGTGCCGGTGAAACAGAGGTGGAGAACGTGAAGGTAACAGCCCACTTTAAACCAGCAGCTCCACCGAGAGTTATTGCTACACAAGTATAAAGTATGTTGGTGAACGAGACGCCCCCCGTCACACAGACAAATTCATACCAGAAAAAAGGACTGGTTAACCTCTTGATTGTCTGGACCTTTTCCCCTAGACCCCTTATTTTTTTTATTACAGGTACTTATATAGCGCCATCAATTTACGCACTTTTTTTTTGTTCCACTTTGTACCTCTTTATTTGGAACATACAAATACAGTGGAACCTCGGATTGCGAGTAACGTGGTTAACGAGCGTTTCGCAATACGAGCACTGTATTTTTAAAAATCGTAACTCGGTTTGCGAGTGTTGTCTCGCAAAACGAGCAGGATTCAGGCGAAAGCGGGTGCAGTACCGCATTTGCCCGAGGACAGCTCGGCTGACCTCGGGAAAACCTCGGGAAAGGAATCTTTCCGAGGTTTGCCGAGGTGTCCTCAGGCCTTTCCAGCCGTTTCCGAGGCTCTCCAGCGCCCCCTCCCACCTCTGGCCTCATGCGGTATTACATGCCATTGAAGTCAATGCGGAACAAATAATTTTCGTTTCCATTGACTTCAATGGGGAAACTCGCTTTGATATGCGAGTACTTTGGATTATGAGCATACTCCTGGAACGGACTATGCTCGTAATCCGAGGTTCCACTGTACATCCAAATGCACATGAGTTATTGAGCTGTGTGAAGTTGGCACCCTATGTTTGTAAAACCTGAATAAAAATATACCATTCATTTCTGCCATGTTTGTGCTGATTTGTGCAGCAAAAACAAACACTTGTGCCGGTTCGGTTTCTGACATAGTAACCGCTTACAGACCACCCGCCACAGGTTTACGTCGCTACTTTGAAGAGGAATACCGTTGCAACCCCGGTATCCTCTTCAAGAGCGGGCGGTCCACTTTCCGATAAAAGTGGTCTCTGCGAGGGATTAGCCACGAGATCACTTTTATTGGCGGTGGGAGAGGGGTCCCACCGCTTTCCAATGCCCTTCACCGCTTACCGGAGCCGCCGGCAGCGGCAGAGGCGATCGAGTCCTGTCTCTGGGCTGACATGGAGACAAGTGAGGGGGGAAGATGGCCCCCACCCATCTCCATATCATTGCAGGGCAGAAGCGACGTCAAAACGCATTTAAGGGAAACTTTTTTTTTTTTTTTAAATGACATACATTTTATTTTTATTTTTTTTTATTGCATTTTAGTGTAAATGTGAGATCTGAGGTCTTTTTGACCCCCAGATCTCATATTTAAGAGGTCCTGTCATGCTTTTTTTCTTTTACAAGGGATGTTTACATTTCTTGTAATAGGAATAAAAGTGACCCAATTTTTTTTTTTTAAACAGTGTCAAAATAAAAAATTAAAAGTAAAATTAAATAACAAAAAATATATATTTTTTTAAAACGCCCCGTCCCGACGAGCTCACGTGCAGAAGCGAACGCATACGTGAAAACGGTGTTCAAACCACACATGTGAGGTATCGCCGTGATCGTTAGAGCGAGAGCAATAATTCTAGCCCTGGACCTCCTCTGTAACTCAAAACGTGCAATCTGTAGAATTTTTTAAACGTCGCCTATGGAGATTTTTAAGGGTAAAAGTTTGTTGCCATTTCACGAGCGGGCGCAACTTTCAAGTGTGACATGTTGGGTATCAATTTACTTGGCGTACCATTATCTTTCACAATATAAAACAAAATTTGACCTAACTTTACTGTTGTCTTATTTTTTTAATTAAAAAAAGTGAATGTTTTCCAAAAAAGGTGCGCCTGTAAGACCGCTGCGCAAATACGGTGTGACAAAGTATTGCAACAACCGCCATTTTATTTTCTAGGGTGTTAGAAAGATATATATATATATATATAATGTGTGGGGGTTTTAAGTAATTTTCTAGCAAAAAAACCTGTTTTTAACTTGTAAACACCAAATCTCAGAAAGAGGCTCGGTTCTTAACCACCTCAATACTGGGCACTTTCACCCCCTTCCCGCCCAGGCCATTTTTCAGCTTTCAGCGCTGTTACACTTTGAATGACAATTGCGCGGTCATGCAACACTGTACCCACATGAAATTGTTATCATTTTTTCCCTCACAAATAGAGCTTTATTTTGGTGGTATTTGATCACCTCTGTGTTTTTTATTTTTTGCGTTATAAACAAAATAAGAGTGACAAGTTTGAAAAAAACACAATATTTTTAACTTTTTGCTATAATAAATATCCATTTTTTTAAACAAATTTTTTCCTCCATTTAGATATGTATTCTTCTACATATTTTTGGTAAAAAAAAAAATCGCAATAAGCGTATATTGATTGGTTTGTGCAAAAGTTATAGCATCTACAAAATAGGGGATAGATTTATGACATTTTTATTATTATTTTTTTTTTTTTACTAGTAATGACGGCGATCTGCGATTTTTATCATGACTGCGATATTGCGGTGGACATATCGGACACCTTTGACACATTTTTGGGACCATTCACATTTATACAGCGATCCGTGCTTTAAAAATGCACTGATTACTGTATAAATGTGACTGGCAGGGAAGGGGTTAACACTAGGGGGTGATCGAGGGGTTAATTATGTTTCCTAGGGAGTGATTCTAACTGTAGGGGGAGGGGACTCACAAGGGGAGGAGACCGATCGGTGTTCCTCTGTACTGAGAACACACCATCGGTCTCCTCTCCCCTGACTGACCTGGATCTGTGTGTTTACACACACAGATCCACGGTCCTGCTCGGTTACAGGGTAATCGTGGGTGCCCGGCGGACATTGCGGCCGCTGGTCACGTGCATCAGGTCCCCCGTGATACGGCAGGTGCGCGTGAGTGCCCCCTGGTGGGCCGGGAAGACGAGGATGTCATATGATGCCTGCCCAGAATGAGAGCCGAACCGCCTGGCCGTCATATGACAGCCGGCGGGCAGCAAGCGGTTAAAGAGGAAGTAAACCCTGATGGGTTTTACTTCCTCTTTTGCTCCCTGCAAAGCCTGCCAATGAAAAGCATAATGGGCTAGTATGCATCGCATACTAGCCCATTATGTGACACTTACCTGCAAACGAATCCAGCGCTGTCCTCTGTGCAGGCTGCGTCCATATTCTTGCCCCTCTTCCTTCTGGGGCCACAGACTCCGGCTCTGTGATTCGCCAGAGCCGCCAGAAATTGCACAGTCCAACTGAAGCAACGGCACGACATGCCATTGCTTCATTGTGCATGTGCCAATGACTTCGGCACATGCAGATACAGGGGGATATCTCCTAAACTGTTTAGGTTTAGGAGATATCCAGGATAGCTACAGGTAAGCCTTATTATAGGCTTACCTGTAGCAAAAAGTGGTAAGGGTTTACAACCACTTTAAGTGGTTAAACATTGAATTTAATGCAAGCCCCGCCCACTTTGCACCCCATGTTGCTGAATTTTAAAAACAAGCACGCCATTCATTTGTGCCGCGTTTGTGCCGCTTTGGCTTTGGAGATATTGTGCCTTGTATGTTGCCAAACCACACTGACTTTACATTTCATTATTAAATCTTACATACCGAACTTACAGAATCTATACTCAGCTTGGCTTTCCTTAATGTAATGCTCCTCCCACTGTTCCGGGCACTGCACTTTATTACTGTACTCTGGAAAAGACATGACCATTATAGAACAAATGTTCCATCCTTAGCCAATAACTGCCAGGCCAACCCCATACTCCATGCCACCTGTACCATTAAATCCCATAAAGACCAAAAAAAATTGGCCGTAGCAGCCTCTTTATTAACAAATAAACTTAAATGAACATAAACTGTAAAAAACATTTCTTAAACCAAAAACCCATCTGTCACTAATCTCATTGGTCTTTGCAGGAACCCAAAACTATCGTATGTTCAAGAATGCATACCTCTCAATCGTCCCAGATTGCCCGTGAAAGTCCCGCCTTGGGAGGTCTGTCCCACCTCCCGGGCACCTTCATTCCGGGACAATACAATGTCCCGGAATTGCCCCCTTGTCCGATCTGATTCCCCAAAAAATGCACCTGCATTGCCACTGTCCCTCGCTGCCCGGTGTACTGCTGGCCGAGACCCGCTTTATTTTTCACCCCCAGGCGCTGCCTGGCTCCCTGCCCATACAGCTGGTTGCTAGAGGCGGCCCGTCTGGCGTCTAGCAACCAGTGACGTCATGACGAGGAGGAGAGCAGAGCCCCAGCATTCAGAGCGAGCTGGAGGAGGATTCCTCCTCCTCCTCACGCCTAAGCTCCGCCCCCAACTCCGGGTCTTGTCTGAAGGCTGCTCTTGCTGCTGGAAGAAAGGTAGGAGAAATGCACCTGCAGTGCCCTGAGGACGCTCATGGTCACTCTGCTCCCTCCCATATACTGCCCCCCTCCAGTCATGCTGTACAGTCCCCCTATACTGCCCTCCACTATCCTCCACCCCATCATACTGTCCTCCACTGCCCCCTCCCATCATACTGCCCTTTACTACCACCCCTCCGGTCATACTGCCCTCCACCCCATCATACTGCCCTCCACTGCCACCCCTCCCATTACACTGCCCTCCACTATCACCCCTCCCATCCTGCCCTCCACTGCTCCGCTCCCATTACACTGCCCTCTACCCCATTACACTGCCCTCCATTACCACCCCTCCCATCATACTGCCCTCCACTGCCACCCCTCCCATCATACTGCCCTCCACTGCCACCCCTCCCATCATACTGCCCTCCATTGCCACCCCTCCCATCTTACTGCCCTCCACTCCCACCCCTCCCATCATACTGCCCTCCACCCCATCATACTGCCCTCCACTTCCTCCCCTCCCATCATACTGCCCTCCACTGCCTCCCCTCCCATTATACTGCCCTCCACTGCCACCCCTCCCATCATATTGCGCTCCACTACCTCCCCTCCCATCATATTGCCCTCCACTACTTTCCCTCCCATCATACTACCCTCCACTGCTCTACTGACCTTGTCCACTGCTCTACTGACCTTGTCCACTGCTCTACTGACCTTGTCCACTGCTCTACTGACGACGTCCACTGCTCTACTGACGACGTCCACTGCCCTACTGACGACGTCCACTGCCCTACTGACGACGTCCACTGCCCTACTGACGACGTCCACTGCCCTACTGACGACATCCACTGCCCTACTGACGACGTCCACTGCCCTACTGACTGACACTATTCACAGTCCACACTGACACCACTGGCGGAACTACCAGCAAAGGTTGCACTTGCGACTGGGCCCTGGTCTTCTGTCACCATAGCGGGGCCCAAGACTGCAGGACTGCACAACATGTGAAAGGGATCCGCTGTGGGACCATAAAGGGTGATGGGATCAGTGGGAAGGGCTCTGGGCTCGGAGGGAATGGCCCAGGCCGGAGGTCAGGGGGCCCTTCATGGTTTCTTACACCAGGGTTCTAAAGGTTCTAAATACGCCTCTGCTGCACCCTGTATATAGCTTATCTCAGAACCCTGCACCATGTATATAGCTCATCCCAGAACCCTGCACTCTGTACGCAGCTCATCCCAGAAACCTGCACTCTGTACGCAGCTCATCCCAGAAACCTGCACTCTGTACGCAGCTCATCCCAGAAACCTGCACTCTGTACGTAGCTCATCCCAGAAACCTGCACTCTGTACGCAGCTCATCCCAGAAACCTGCACTCTGTACGCAGCTCATCCCAGAAACCTGCACTCTGTACGCAGCTCATCCCAGAAACCTGCACTCTGTACGCAGCTCATCCCAGAAACCTGCACTCTGTACGCAGCTCGTCCCAGAAACCTGCACTCTGTACGCAGCTCGTCCCAGAAACCTGCACTCTGTACGCAGCTCGTCCCAGAAACCTGCACTCTGTACGCAGCTCGTCCCAGAAACCTGCACTCTGTACGCAGCTCGTCCCAGAAACCTGCACTCTGTACGCAGCTCGTCCCAGAAACCTGCACTCTGTACGCAGCTCGTCCCAGAAACCTGCACTCTGTACGCAGCTCGTCCCAGAAACCTGCACTCTGTACGCAGCTCGTCCCAGAAACCTGCACTCTGTACGCAGCTCGTCCCAGAAACCTGCACTCTGTACGCAGCTCGTCCCAGAAACCTGCACTCTGTACGCAGCTCGTCCCAGAAACCTGCACTCTGTACGCAGCTCGTCCCAGAAACCTGCACTCTGTACGCAGCTCGTCCCAGAAACCTGCACTCTGTACGCAGCTCGTCCCAGAAACCTGCACTCTGTACGCAGCTCATCCCAGAAACCTGCACTCTGTACGCAGCTCATCCCAGAAACCTGCACTCTGTACGCAGCTCATCCCAGAAACCTGCACTCTGTACGCAGCTCATCCCAGAAACCTGCACTCTGTACGCAGCTCATCCCAGAAACCTGCACTCTGTACGCAGCTCATCCCAGAAACCTGCACTCTGTACGCAGCTCATCCCAGAAACCTGCACTCTGTACGCAGCTCATCCCAGAAACCTGCACTCTGTACGCAGCTCATCCCAGAAACCTGCACTCTGTACGCAGCTCATCCCAGAAACCTGCACTCTGTACGCAGCTCATCCCAGAAACCTGCACTCTGTACGCAGCTCATCCCAGAAACCTGCACTCTGTACGCAGCTCATCCCAGAAACCTGCACTCTGTACGCAGCTCATCCCAGAAACCTGCACTCTGTACGCAGCTCATCCCAGAAACCTGCACTCTGTACGCAGCTCATCCCAGAAACCTGCATTCTGTACGCAGCTCATCCCAGAACCCTGCACTCTGTACGCAGCTCATCCCAGAACCCTGCACTCTGTACGCAGCTCATCTCAGAACCCTGCACTCTGTCTGTAATGCACTCTAAACGCTGCATGCTTTTATCCTTTTTTATGAATGTGCTGGGGTTTGTATGTATCCATGAGACTCTTGCTTGTGAAATAATAAAAGCATATTTTATAGGTACAAGGAAGCCCGAGTTTTGTTTGACGCTCCTTAAGCTCCTCCCACTGTCATGAGTTTGACCACACCCACATTTGCCACGGCACGCTATGCAAGGTTACTTCCTTCCTCAAGTGTCCCTCATTCTGAAGTTCAAAAGTTGTGAGGTATGAAGAATGCACCGCGGTACCTTTTACTATACTAGGCCTCCAGCCGACATCCTGGCTCGGTGACAACCCACTATCCGCAGTGCACCCATTAACCAATTCCAGCTAAACCACCGTTAACTGGAATACACCAGAGGGACCCATACCACCGATGGGTCCCGAACGCTTCCTTATCCGAGGTTTCTTCATTCGCCAGCAAAGACCAACCTCCGCCACAGCGCACAAGGGGAATACATTACCCTTGAGTGCCCCTCCACACCCTCAAAGCTCTGAATACCATCCTGCAACCCCAGGGCCCACAAATCAATTCCCACCGCATTGAGGTGTACCCCGTCACCTCGAAGGTATCACCAAGCATCTGTTTCCAGTTCCAAATGCCGGATAACCAGGCCCCTGTTCCTAACTACAAATCTGCCTACCTCCCTATTGAACTTCCTGCGGGCCTCATTGAGCCACTCCACCGACCTAGCCAAACGCCAAGCCGTCTGAGCAATGATGTTGGACCACACAAGGAGCATATCCGGGGAGGCCAAGCGGAGCTGCAGGAAATCAAACTTGACATCACGAATGATGTCCAACATGGAACTTAGCGCTAAATCATTGCCGCCGACCCAACTACGACTGCAGTTTCCGAAGTTGAACCTTGCGCAATCCCAGGATCCCACGAATCTCGGCCTTAAAGGCCACCAGTTTGTCTTCCGGCTGATGACACTCCATAGCGCAGGAGTCCAACACAATGCCCAGGAAACTAAGAATGGTGGTCGGCCCCTCTGTTTTCTCCAGGGCCAAGGGGATACCAAAACGATCAGCAATGTGTTCCAATGTACCGAGGAGCACTGCACATATCTTGGAGGAGGATGGGCCCACAAAAAGGAAGTCATCCAAGTAATGGATCATGGAATTTACCCATGAGACATCCTGAACTACCCACTCTACAAAGGAGCTGAACGTCTCAAACAATGCACATATAAATAGAACAGCCCATCGGAAGGCATCGATCCACATAGTAATCCTCTTGCCAATGACAACCAAGCAGGCGAAAACTATCCCGGATGAACAGGAAGAAGTCTAAATGCGGATTTGGCCATAAGAGCTCCTTGCCCATAATGTCGGACCCAGAAAACAGCCGCATCAAAGGAAGTGTAAGATACCGTACACGCCTCTGAGTCAATCGCATCATTGACCGACCCACCCTTCGGGAAGGAAAAGTGGTAATTGAGATGAAACTTATTGGGCTCCTTCTTAAACATGACCCCCAGGGGCGTGATCACTAAATCCGCTAAAGGCTATGAGGGGAAAGGGCCACCCATGCGGCCCAACGCAACTTCCTTCCACAATTTCTCAGAAACCACTGCAGGATGTTGCAAGGCCGAATGCAAGTTCTGGGACACTGGTGGAACAGAGGCCAGGGAACAAGGTATGTGAAAGCCTTTGGACAAACCCACTCCTAACAACCGAGCAGCCTCCTGATCCGCATATCTATTGAGGAAAGGCCGTATCCTTGTGCTCCTGTGGGCATGCAGTGCTCTGCGTCCAAGCCCTCCCTTTTTGAAGCCAATTAGAGCCTCAGGCTCTAATCATATGCCGCTAAAAAAAGAAAAAAAATCCATTGAAATCCATGCATCCGGTGCCCTGCATGTAGATTAGGGGCCAGACGCATGGATTAGGGGGGCGGCACCCGTGTGCCCCTAATGAGCGCCCTCTACTGGCCAGCATGGTGTTCTAGTGTGCTATCAACCTAATCAGCATGAGAATCCCCAAGTGATAGGGGCTAACTTGCCTGAAATGAACAATTACGGGGGTTCAACCATCCGGCCAGTTGGTGATCTGCCAGGTACAGGGTGTTATCTGAGAGTATCTAGAACAGGGGTCTCAAAGTACCGGCCCGCGGGCCATTTGCGGCCCGCGGACCGGTTAAAAATGGCCCGCAGGCAGGGCCGATCCAGTACTAGAGGTCGACCGATATTTGGCCATTAGGCTGATTAGTGCCATTTGGCACTGGCCGCCGTTCCTCCTCCCTTCTCCACACTCAGTGAAACTGACATGTAACAGGAGGAGAGAGACAGAGGGATCTGTCAGATTTGAGGTTGATGTCGGGGTGGGCGGGACCCAGCCGGGGTGGGCGGGACCCGGCCAATTTCAAACACCAGCCAATGGGATCTGGGCGGGCCGCTACGTATATGTGGCCCGCCCCTTTTCTTAAGCAGCCCAATCATTGGCTGGTGTTTGACAGCTGCTGATCCCGCCCACCCCGGCCGGGTCCCGCCCACCCCGACATCAACCTCAATTCTGACAGATCCCTCTGTTTCTCTCCTCTATGCTACGTGTCAGCTTCACACAAGCATCAAGCGCTGAGTGTGGACAGCTCCTTGTCAGTTTCACACACAGTTACACTCCGGTCAGTGTGAAACCTGCCAGTGCCAGCTGCCAGTGCCACTGCCAATCAGTGCCAACCAGTCTGCCAGTGCCACCTGCCACCTCCAACCAGTACCACCTGCCACTGCCAACCAGTGCCTGCTAGTGCCACCGCCAACCAGTGCCCCTGACAATCGATGCCACTTGCCAGTGCCAACCAGTGCCACCTTCCGCCACCTGCCAGTGCCACGCCAATCAGTGCCACCTGCCAGTGCCAACCAGTGCCACCTGCTGCCACCTGTCAGTGCCACCTGCCAGTGCCACGCCAATCGGTGTCACCTGCCAGTGCCAATAGTGCCACCTGCCAGTTCCAAACCAGTGCCACCTGCCAGTTCCAAACCAGTGCCATTTGCCAATGCCTGCCAGTGCCACCTTCGAGTGCCAACCAGTGCCACTGCCAATAAGTGCCACCTGCCAGTGCCATTGCCAATCAGTGCCATCTGTCAGTGCCAATCAGTGCCACCTGCCAATCAGTGCCACATGCCACAGGCCAGTGCCACCTGCCAGTGACAGACAGTGCCACCTGCCAGTGCCACCTGCCTAAGCCAACCAGTGCCACCTGCCACAGCCAACCAGTGCCATCTGTACTGAGGACATCAAGTGTGTGGTAGAGTGACAGGAGCAAGCAGGGAGGAGTGGAGTGGGTGAGGTTTTTTTTTTTTTTTAAATCGGCCTAAAATATCGGCCACAAAAATCGGCATCATATATCGGCCATCGGCCGCCCCGATTTCTAAATATAGGCATCTGCCAGATAAAAACTCATATCGGTCCACCTCTATCCAGGACGTCTTTTTGAACTGCACCCAGGCACCGCAGAGGGGGAGGTGCCAGAGCCCCAAACCAGGGTCCTGCTGCCACCTCAGGGCGGGAGATTGTGTTCTCTGGGTCCCCTGTCACTAGGCCTGTATGGAAGCTAGGAGGAGAGGACTCGGGAGGCAGATGATCCTGACTGCCAGGAGAGGTGAGTGAGCATCACACTGAGGCAAAGTCCTTAGTAGGGTGACTGGGGTAGAAATTTGTGCAGTGTGGGGGGTATTTTATGCAGTGTGGAGGGTGATTGTGCAGTGTGGGGGGTAATTGTGTAGTGTGGGGGTAATTATGGAGTGTGGGGCTATTTGTGCAGTGTGTGGCTATTTGTGCAGTGTGGGAGGGGTAATGCTGGGGGTCAGGCCCGGACTGGGACAAAAAATAGGCCCGGGCATTTTGGATTAAGCAGCCCATGACATGTTAACCGGCCCCTTCCCCACTCTCCACCCTGACAGATCCCCTGAGAGAGGGGAGGGGGGAACCCAGCAGAGGTGTGGAGGGGGGGGGTGCGACCAGGAAAGAGCATGGGGGTTGGAGAGCACAGGGAAGAACCTTGAGAACATGGGGTGGGGCGAGAGAACAGGGGAGAGGCAGAGAACACAGGGAGGAAGAGGAGAGCACAGGGGGGCAGCGGAGAGCATGGGGGGAGGTGGAGAGCCCAGGGAGGACAACGGAGAGCATGGGGGATGTGGACAGCACAGGAGGGCTGGCGGAGAGCATGGGGTGATGGGAAGACCGGAAGAGCACAGGGGGTAGTGGCGGAGAGCATAGGGGGAGGTGGAGAGCATGGGGGGAGCAACAGAGAGCATGGGGAATGTGAAGAGCACAGGGGGAAGCGGATTGCGTGGGGGTAATGTGGAGAGCACGGGGGGGGGAGGTGGAGAGCATGGGGGGGAGGTGGACAGCATGGGGGGGAGGTGGACAGCATGGGGGGGAGGGGGAGAGCATGGGGGGGAGGTGGAGAGCATGGGGGGAGGTGGAGAGTTTGAGGGGGTGGCGGAGAGCATGGGGGGGAGGTGGAGCGTATGGGGGGAAGGTGGAGAGTATGGGGGGAAGGTGGAGAGTATGGGGGGAAGGTGGAGAGTATGGGGGGGTGGCAGAGAGCATGGAGGGAGGTGGAGAGCATCGGGGGGAGGTGGAGAGTATGGGGGGGTGGCAGAGAGCATGGGGGGAGGTGGAGACTATGAGGGGGTGGCAGAGAGCATAGGGGGGAGGTGGAGCGTATGGGGGGAGGTGGAGGGTATGGGGGGAGGTGGAGAGTATGGGGGGGTGGCAGAGAGCATGGGGGGGAGGTGGAGCGTATGGGGGGAGGTGGAGAGCATGGGGGGTGGCAGAGAGCATGGGGGGTGGCAGAGAGCATGGGGGGTGGCAGAGAGCATGGGGGGAGGTGGAGAGCATGGGGGGGAGGTGGAGACTATGAGGGGGTGGCAGAGAGCATGGGGGGGAGGTGGAGCGTATGGGGGGAGGTGGAGCATATGGGGGGAGGTGGAGCGTATGGGGGGAGGTGGAGAGTATGGGGGGTAGGTGGAGCGTATGGGGGGAGGTGGAGAGCATGGGGGGTGGCGGAGAGCATGGGGGGAGGTGGAGAGTATGGGTGGCAGAGAGTATGGGGGTGGCAGAGAGTATGGGGGTGGCAGAGAGCATGGGGGGTGGCAGAGGGCATGGGGGGAGGTGGAGAGTATGGGTGGCAGAGAGCATGGGGGAGGTGGAGAGTATGGGGGGAGGTGGAGAGTATGGGGGGTGGCAGAGAGCATGGGGGGTGGCAGAGAGCATGGGGGGTGGCAGACAGCATGGGGGGTGGCAGACAGCATGGGGGGTGGCAGACAGCATGGGGGGTGTCAGACAGCATGGGGGGTGGCAGAGAGCATGGGGGGGTGGCAGAGAGCATGGGGGGGTGGCAGAGAGCATGGGGGGTGGCAGACAGCATGGGGGTTGGCAGAGTGCATGGGGGGTGGCAGACAGCATGGGGGGTGGCAGACAGCATGGGGGGTGGCAGAGTGCATGGGGGGTGGCAGAGTGCATGGGGGGTGGCAGAGAGCATGGGGGGTGGCAGAGAGCATGGGGGTGGCAGAGAGCATGGGGGGTGGCAAAGAGCATGGGGGGTGGCAAAGAGCATGGGGGGTGGCAAAGAGCATGGGGGGTGGCAGAGAGCATGGGGGAGGCAGAGTGCATGGGGGGTGGCAGAGTGCATGGGGGGTGGCAGAGTGCATGGGGGGTGGCAGACTGCATGGGGGGTGGCAGACTGCATGGGGGGTGGCAGACAGCATGGGGGGTGGCAGACTGCATGGGGGGTGGCAGACTGCATGGGGGGTGGCAGACAGCATGGGGGGTGGCAGACAGCATGGGGGGTGGCAGACAGCATGGGGGGTGGCAGACAGCATGGGGGGAGGCAGACAGCATGGGGGGTGGCAGAGAGTATGGGGGGGAGGTGGAGAGTATGGGGGGGGTGGAGAGTATGGGGGGGTGGAGAGTATGGGGGGTGGCAGAGAGCATGGGGGTGATGTGGAGAGCACGGGGTTGGCAGAGAGTATGGGTGCGGTGGAGAGCCCTGCGGGAGCAGCAGAGAGAAGCAGCATAGGAGGATCGGTGGGGGTGGCTACATATAGAAGAATCATTTTCTCCATCTTCCTCCTGCAGTCTCGGAATGCCTGCTTCTCCTCTACCTCTCACAGGCATTCCGAGACTGCAGGAGGAAGATGGAGAAAATAATTGTTCTATATGCAGCCACCCCCACCGATCCTCCTATCTAGTTCACAGGGGAGGCTGAACTTACGTTTTCTGTTCCGGCACCTCTCGACATAACACCGGCTCCAAGGTGTCTGCTCTGGCTCCTCCCCCCGGCACTGACGGCTGACCTATACGTGCGGCCGTGCAGCCGTGGTGAGGCCGAAGGCGTCTCATTTATCTCCTCCCCCCGGCGCCGATGGCTGAGCTCCGGGCGGCCGCGGAGAGGCTGGATGAGCGGCACAAGCTCAAGCCTTGGGCCATGCAAGGACTTGCAGCCTGGCGGCCCCAGCGGCCGCGGCCCACCGGGCAAATGCCCGGTTTGCCCTATGGCCAATCCGGGCCTGCTGGGGGTTAATAATGCGTTTGCTGACACCAGTGCTGGGTTAATAATGCGTTTGCTGACACCAATTCTGGGTATAGTATAGTATATTATTGCTGGTATAGTTTATTGCTTTTGAAGTTTTAAAAGTTTGCATGCGGCCCCCCATGGGATATGAAAACTTGTCATGTGGCCCTCAGGCAATTTGAGTTTGAGACCCCTGATCTAGAATGTGGATGTACAGTATATTGATTGTTAAGTGGAAACTGGTAAATAGTATAATTACTTATGAGGTTAAATGGTATATTGGGGAATCCTCAAGTAGATAAACAGAAGACTCCGATGTAAAGGGAGGGAGTAAAAAAAGGGGTCAAGAAAAGAAGAGGGGGTGGGAGGGGGAGAATGGAAGAATCAGAAATGAGGAAGGGTGGGGGGTGGAGAAAGAAGGGAAACTTGGGCCCCTGCTCTCAAACTTTGTGTGTCAGAAAATCCGATGGAAAATGTGTGATGGAGCCCACACACGGTCGGAATTTCCGACAAGGTCCTATCACACATTTTCCGTCTGAAAATCCGACCGTGTGTACAGGGCATTACTGTGCCCATCAAATGCAACTTCACGGTGCCCATGAATGCAGCCTCACTGTGCCCATGAATGCAGCCTCACTGTGCCCGTCAATGCAGCCTCACTGTGCCCGTCAAAGCAGCCTAACTGTGCCCTTCAAATGCAGCTTTATGGTGTCCATCAAATGCAGCTTTATGGTGCCCATGAATGCAGCCTCACTGTGCCCATGAATGCAGCCTCACTGTGCCCATGAATGCAGCCTCACTGTGCCCATGAATGCAGCCTCACTGTGCCTGTCAATGCAGCCTCACTGTGCCTGTCAATGCAGCCTCACTGTGCCCGTCAATGCAGCCTCACTGTGCCCGTCAAATGCAGCTTTATGGTGTCCATCAAATGCAGCTTTATGGTGCCCATCAATGCAGCCTCACTGTGCCCATCAAATGCAGCTTTACGGTGCCAATGAATGCAGGCTCACTATGCCCATTAATGCACTCATATGCCCCGTACACACGGGCGGATTTTCCGATGGAAAATGTCCGATTGGAGCGTGTTGTCGGAAATTCCGACCGTGTGTGGGCTCCATCGGACATTTTCCATCGGATTTTCCGACACACAAAGTTGGAGAGCAGGAGATAAAATTTTCCGACAACAAAATCCGTTGTCGGAATTTCCGATCGTGTGTACACAAATCCGACGGACAAAGTGCCACGCATGCTCAGAATAAATAAAGGGATGAAAGCTATTGGCCACTGCCCCGTTTATAGTCCTGACATACGTGTTTTACGTCACCGCGTTTAGAGCGATCGGATTTTCCAACAACTTTGTGTGACCGTGTGTATGCAAGACAAGTTTGAGCCAACATCCGTCGGAGAAAATCCTAGGATTTTGTTGTCGGAATGTCCGAACAAAGTCCGACCGTGTGTACGCCCTATTACTGTGCCCATCATTGCAGCCCCACTGTGTACATGAACGCAGCCTCACTGCCCCTTAATGCAGCCTCACTGCCCATTAACACAGCCTCACTGTGCTTGTGAACGAAGCCTCACTGTGCCTGTGAACGCAGCCTCTCTGTGCCCACAGCCTCACTGTGCCCCATCAATGCAGACTGACTGTGATCCATTAATGCAGCTTTACTGTGCCCCATCAATGTAGCTTTTTGGTGCCCCATTAATGCGGTGCCCCATTAATGCAGCTTTACTGTGCTCCATCATCAATAGAGACTCACCTGGACTCCCCTGGATGGATGTCCCGCTGTGTGTCACGGAGCTGGCTGGGTCTGTGTTCGGCGCGCGGTGTAACAAGGTCCCACCCCCTAGACCGGCTTGTTTCATAGGCGGAACACTGATACAGTACGAACGACTAGGAGCCGCCGAAAATAGTCGAAGCTGAAAAACTTCAATCAGCTGTACACGTCGTCTGCGCCCTAGGTCAAGGTTCAAGCCCCACCATCCAAGCGGACCTAGAGGGAGATTAAAAAAGTGCCGAGCGAAGCGAGGCCGCGCCGGAAGCGTGGCGAGCGAAGCGAGCCCACGAGGGGCCCTCTTACAGGCGCCGTGTACAGCTGATTTCTATTCTGATCGGCTTCGGCTATTTCCGCCGGCTCCTACTGCGCAAGCGCTGCGCCTGCACAGTAGAGGGGGGTCCTTATCCGCCGAGGGGAACTTTCTTGGCAGAAAACCGGTCTAGGGGGGGCGAGACCTTGTTACACCATGCACCAAACACAGACCCAGACAGCTCCGCGACACACACTGGGACATTCCCGCTGTGTGTGTGATACACAAGACAAGGAGTAGGAGAGAGGGAGGGAGGGGAGCGCTGCAGCCTCAGCTCAAAGCGGTGCCCTCTGGCTGACAGTTTCCTGGCTAATCGCTTCAGCCAGGAAACGGTCAGCCTGGTCCACCCCCGCTCCTCACTTACCCTGCATTAAATTCCATATGTCTGCATATGTCATTACAATGTGATGCAAACAAGCCCATGTGTTCTGAACTTAGAGGGTGTTTCCCTAGCTTGGTGTACCAGTTTTTCCATTTCTGTGATCTTCTGTTTACGATGGCACCACGCTGCTGTTGTCAGTGGGGCAGATGCATGTCATCATGTCGGTATGCACATCTTGGCCGCATTCACAAGATGCATGGCTAGGGATCGCAAATAACCAGATGTTGGAGTGGTTGAATGATGTAGCCGAAATTGAGCTAGTGAATAATTAAGCGAGTAGGTGGTAATTTGGTTGGTAACTCGATGGACATGACCACCATATGTGTAAAAGCGAACCCATCTCCTCCTTACAATGTCAACATCGGGGGGAAATTGCAGGGGAGATTTTGTGTAGTTTAAGCGGGGACTTGTACCATCTTGAAAAGGCTTCAAAAGCATTTTCCTGTGTGGACACATTAACTGACCCCTTATGGATACACGTGTAAATGCTTTCCCACTCCTTATCCAAGAGGTCTATAGATAGCCCTTGCTCCCATCTATGGCTAGCTAAATTGGATTTGGGATTGTGGTCATTAAACAGCATGGAGTATATAAACAAACAGCAGAAAGAGGGTGCCTGGGTGAGTGTGATAGTAAAAACAACTCACTTCGCGTACACACGAGCTGACTTTCCGGCAGACTTGGTCCGGCGCACCGGACTCCATCGGACAATTCAGTCGTGTGTGGGCTGCAGCGGACTTTTTTTTCCCAAAAGTCAGACGGACCTAGAAATAAAACATGTTTCAAATCATTCCGACGGACTCGAGTCCAGCCCCGCTAGGGCAGCTATTGCCTACTGGCTATCAACTTCCTTATTTTAGTCCGGTCGTATGTCATCACGTACGAATCCGTCGGACTTTGGTGTGATCATGTGTAGGCAAGTCCGTTCGTAAGAAAGTCCGACGCAAAAGTCCGTTGGAAAGTCCGTCGGACCAGTCCGGTCGAAAAGTCTGCCGGTGTGTACGCAGCATAACACTTTATTTAGATACACTTACATAAAAGTATCTTGCAAACGCACACAGGGTGGATTTGGATCATCAATCAAGCAGCCAGTTGTCAGAAGGATTGAGAAGACTGCTGTGTGGATAAGCTCGGACCCGCCATATGGAGGTATAAAACTGGTGGCGTCTCCGGCTCTCACAGAGCTGACAAGAGACCAAATTAGGAAAGGGGCAGGCCGCAACGCATTTCCAAGGCGCCACCTCCTTCTATAGACAAACCTGCCCCCCTCCAGAGGGGAAACTTTATACTGTCTGTACGGAATCAAAAAACAGCCAATCAGCACGGAGACCGGGCATGGCTAGTCGCCCGATCAACAGGGTAATACTAGCCAGCTTTTATAGCTGCGATCCAATCTCTATTGTGTATAACTGTCATAACATGGCACAAGTGTACCCAGGGGCGGACTGACCATTGACCGATTAGGGTACTGCCCGAGGGCCATGGGCCACTAGGGGGCCCCATCAGGGTTGCCAGCCTCAGTAAAACCAGGGACAGTATGTATAAATCTGTGTTTTTTTTTTTTTACATCTGTCTGTGTATACTGTGTGTACATGTATGTGTATACTGTGTGATTGTATACTGTGTGGCCCCATAATCTCTGATTGCCTGGGGGCCCCATAATCTCCTATTGCCCGGGGGCCCCATGAGTTATCAGTCCGCCCCTGAGTGTACCTATAGCACAGCGGGCAATGAGCTAAAAAGTATTAAAAAGTATATAAAATAGATTAAATGAAAATGGGCATGATTACAGAAAATTCATAAAAATTATAAAAATGTCATCTAATCCGAGTGAATGGCTGCATACCAACATATCTATGATAGTATTTTGTAATAAATGGTAAAAAAATTGATTAATAACTATATAAAGGGTGACATCAAATAAAATAACCTATTGTGATCACTACACAAAATAATTACACTAAAAAGTACAAATTATAAATTCATCAAGATACATACCATTTGATAATTCCTATCAGCATATCTAAAGGGTGATAGATATATATATAGACTAAATTTATAAATAAGAACAAATATGAAATGAATGACTGAAAATGAGCTGGCAAGAGGAACCACAGCATGCAATGAGGAAAACAGGTCCCACCCAAACCTTTGAATATCTGCAGCAGCCTGGGACCAGCAAAGTGACGGCATTTTATGGCACAGGCTGCTAGAAAGGCAAGTATAATAACTCTTCTTTCAGGAGGCAGTTTCATATACAGGTGATGTCGGCAACCACTCCTCCTGCATCTAGAGAAGTGTAACAAATATAATTGACCACAGCCATGATATGTAGGACCCGGCGGAAGGAACCACACAGAGCAGTATGGGACCAGGCTTCTGACACTTAGAAACAGTGGCGGTGCGTCCATAAAGGGCGCAGGAGTGCCGCCCCCTCTCTCCTGCACCTGTCTATCACCAATAGATAGATACAGGCATTGCATAAATCTATCTATGGTCGCCGCTGCCACCCCCTTTAAAGGTGTATGGCCCCTTGTCGGGCGCCGGGCACCCGGGGTATTTTTGGAAGCGCCTGAGCTGTCGGCTTTAATAGGCATCCTGATTAGAGCCATAGACTCTACTAGGCTTAAATAAATCACTTTCCTAACACTGACCCACCTCTCAGCCAATCAGGTGCTTGGGTCTGGTTACCTGTCACCTGATTGGCTGAAGCGACAGGCGCTGTAATTGGATGCCTATCAGGCGTTCAATCATCGCAGAGGACGGCAAGAGGATGGGAGAAAACATCGAGGACTCGGAGCATGGAGGACAGCACCGTGACCCGAGACAGGTAAGTGAATTGATGGGGCACACTGGCGGCAACTGATGGGCACAGTGGCGGCAATTTATAGGTACAGTGGCTGCGTTTGATGGGCACAGTGGCTGCGCCTAATGAGCACAGTGGCTGCGCTTGATGAGCACAGTGGCTGTGCTTGATGGGCACAGTGGCTGCAATTGATGGGTTTTTTTCTCAGTTTGTTTGCGCCCCCCCTAAAAAAAAATTTTAGCGCCAGCCGCCACTGCCTGGAAATGTCGGTTTCTGAACTTTTCTTAGCCAGGGTTTTCCCCTCAACGAAGTGGCAAGTGGAAGGATAGGTATTAACCACTTGCTTCATGCTGTTTTTAATGGATAAACCGCGCTAACCCTGTACTAAACAAATATAAGTGAATGTGTGTGGAGACGAGCATGGGAGGAGGAGATGAGAGAGCTTGAAAGTAGGAGGTCTTGAGAAGAGCAGGGAGGACGATTTGGGTGATATTTGGAGACAAGATTGGTGATGTAGCTCGGGGCAGAATTGTGAATAGTTTTGTATGTTGTGGTTAGTATTTTGAATTTAATTCGCTGGGTGATTGGGAGCCAGTGCAGGGATTGGAGGAGAGGGTTGGCAGACACTGAGCGGTTGGTAAGGTGGAGAAGTCTGGCAGCAGCATTCATGATAGAATGAAGAGGGGAGGAGCCTATGGAGAGGCAGGCCAATGAGAAGGGAGTTGAATGAGGAGCTTGGTGGTTTCATTTGTTAAAAAGAGGCGAATAATAAAAATAAAATAAAAATAAGAATGGAGGGACTGGAGGGAGCCCTACAAGCCACCTATGCCAGCCTTCCAAATGAGCAGGGGTGGTTGGAACAAAAACCCACAAGAAGGAGAGCTTGCAGAGGGGGAAGCAAAAAGAAAAAGAGAAAATTAGGGGAGGGCATATTCAACTTAACAGATATGACTTTTACCCAGGAAGAACCCTTAGTTTTAGATAAAGGGATTAAATACGCACCAACAAAACTTTTTAACCAGTTTAAAGCTTTTATACACTTACAAAAATTTGTGACAAAATTGAATTTAAAAAAAGCACTTTTTAGAAAAAGGAGATGCAGTATAACAAGAAACTAACACAAACTATACTCATAGTCAGTTGCGAAACAAATCAACATTCAACCCAAAATCTAACTCTAACCAGTACATAGAAGTTTTTTTTAAAAATTGTAGAAAAGGAAATGAAGGGTATTAAACCCAAACGAACAAACAAGATAGAGTATGGCAGGGCATTAAAAAAACGTGAAAAACGGAAGGATACAGTAGTTCGGCCTGCCGACAACGGAGGGGGACTTGTCATTCTAACAAGAAAGGATTATGTAGTAGAATTAGATAGGTTGGTTTTAGAAAAGTTTTAAATGTTTATTAAATGACTATTGGAAAAACTATTAGAAAAACAATAACCCTGAGACTTTTCTTAAGATGACTTCTGAGCACATTGTTGTATTAACTTGCTGTATCGTTTGCTTTAACTAACTCCATAGTAAGTTGTAGGATGATTAGGCTTAACCATATATGGTAGAACAAGAATGTACAGGAAACACTAATTGGCAAATAAAGTACCATTTTGTACCAGGCACGCTATGCGTGTTTCCTCAGCCAATAGAAGCGTTATCTCTATATTATTGTAGGTATTAGGAGGGGGGATGTTCATCTCTTTGTATGATTCTTACTGCATCTTTTGACTTGTAAGCATCATCCATTTGTGTGACACATCTGAAATAAATTGTCTGCTTTTCAATACATCTGGAGTTCGACTGATCACAAGAGGAGAGTAATCCTAACATTTTGGTCCTCCGAGCCTGGAACCAACAAGTGAATTTCGGGTCAGATGGTCCCGACAAAAACTTTGGTGAGTATTGGACCTCAAAGCTCACTGAGAATTAAAAGTCCCCCCACTCAACGTTAGTGGTGAAATAGGGCCGGGGGCCTGAGACCCAGATCCACTGTCTGATTTCGAACTTCGTGATCCAGTCCTCCTGGTGTTTGAGAGGTAAGATAATTTAACTTATTCTTAATACTCTCTAAGAGTCTTTTCTTCTCTTTCTGTTTGATTCTGGTTTAATGTGTTGTAATTGCCGACACTGGTATTGATTGTATAATATCTTAATAATACAGTGTGCGAAGACAGAGACACTTGGGAGCGTTGTCTAAGGTAAAAAATAGCGTTACCCGCTGTCCAGGACAGATAAAAAAAAGATTTGAGGTATACCGAACGTCAGAGGGTGAATGCCTGACGTCATCGTCGGAGGTGGATTGCCCGACGATGTAAGCGCTTAAGTGATCTAGGAAGATCACAAGACTAACTTTCTTTTGTGTGTTTAGTTTCTCCTTTCTCATGGTTAACCTTTCTGTTTGTGCTGTAACCTTATTGAAAAGAAAAAAAAAAAAAAACACAACAGTACTGCAGAGACAAGTTAATTATTTTTTGATTCTCCCTATAGTGTGGGGAGTGATGATATTTTTACACTTCTTGTATTCCTATTGTTACCGTGGGTGGAGGGTCACTATACCAGTGTTTTATAGGTAAATGAGAGACCCGTCTGGCGTTGACAATGGGGAATAGTCTCTGTAAAAGAATGTTTTGTGCCTGCTTATGAGGCTGCTGTGTTCCTGATGTGCCAAGTGGGAGACTGGAACTGCTCTTTAAGGACACAGGGCTTTATAGGGAAGTTTGGATTCAATAGTAAACTAACTGTAAAAGTGTCAGGATTTGATGGATAAATTTAAATTGTTAGGACCCAAAGATAAAAAAAGGTATGGGTTGATAATAGGAGTTTAAATAACCAGCAAAAAATCTCTCTTCACACCTCATGGTCTCTGTGTTTGTAAAAATTTGTGTTGTAGCCTGCTTGCCTATCAGTGACAGATTGGGTGCTGGCAGAGAAGCAGGAAACTTTAGAAAAGCTTAAAGAGATACTTGGTTTAATTGTCTTATGGCTTCACTCTGTAAGGCAGCCAACACCTTGCTAGCCAATGTATTAAGCAGCTAAATATGTAAAATACCAGGTGACATTGCACTATATGGCCCATGGGGATTGGACCGGAGCTGGAGTCTTGGATTACAGCACTGTCTCAGGTACCACTGGACAACATTGTCTGGGAGACTGTGCTACATCTGGGCCGCCTGCTCGGGGACAACCCTCGGTCGGACTCATAGGAACCAGACAGTTGGAGCTGCAACTTCAGGTAAAGGTGATCCAATAGCCATATCACTGATGGGTCTAGCAAAAGAGAATTAGACCAGACGCAAGTGTGATCTAAATGTTTAACAAATATTTGAGAAGCAGAAAAATAGCTAAGTATGACTGAGTAAAAAAATAAATAAATAAGTGCGAGAAATCATCACAGGGAGATTAAAGCTTGTAGTTTTTCCTCACCCCTCCCCTCGTGTGTGAATCTCCTGTATTACAAGAGGGAGTGAATTGCTCCTCCATTTCAAATTCCTGTGTGAGAGATTGTGTCTGTAAAAAAAGTTAACTCTTGACCAGCTATGACAAAACAGAAGGGTTATATTGTAAATATTGAAACTGAGCATAAAAAAAAAAAAAAAAAAAAGGTACACTGATAACACCAGGCTGCTTTAATATTTTAGCATGCCATGGTGTTAAAGGAAGCACATGGCAGAAATTGTTGATGGTTTTGAGGAGGTAGATGGGAGCCCAGAGAGAGGAGAGAAGGGAATACAACAGACTTGATGCTTTTTCTCAGAAACAAGAAAATGCAGATTGCCTGACAGACATAGCAGAAGAGAGAGGGAGAGGATGATGGATGACTAGTAGGGCAGCATTAACCCTTTGAGCACACAGAGGTTAATTTGTGCATCTGTAAAAATATTAGGATTTTCGGTGGGAAAGAAAGTCCAAATAATAGTCTTAAAGTAAATATTTCTTGGATATGTTACTTTTAGAACTCCCAGATTTTCAACTGTAAAGTGTTAATGATGCAATGCTGTTTATATTTAGGTACATTTATAAAATTAAAAGGCTAAGTTCTGAATTAGAATATGTGTTTGGGTTAAATAAAAAAAAAATATGTTTTGGGACCAGAGAATAAGGGGAACAATACAAAAGGGGATTCATGTTTAATTCAATTCTGCTAAAATATCGGGGTCTGAAAAAAAAAAAAAATTATATATACTGAATATATATGTCAAATAATGTAAATGCCACTAGGAAACATTTTATATCTGCATACTTGGTGGACTTATGGACTTATATTTGAATAAATGAAAGAATATTGCTTTTAACAACTCCAAAGTAAGGAAGGCTTTCTTTGGTAGTTTGATCTGTGATCCTGCGCTCATTCATGTTAGATAAAGAGTATCTATTTTCCCAGCCCCAATTCAAGTGCAGATATGACACCCCCCCCCCCTCCTCCTCCTTCTACACAACTGAAGAATGAGGCGAGTTCCTTTTTATGGGGTGGGTGTCTAGTGATTGCATGAATGGGTACAAAATTGAACCTTTAGAGGTATTTTAGAGTTTAGAACATTAAATTAAGGTATGAAATAATATAGACTACACAGTGTCCATTGCTTAGACAAAGAAACAATATTGGAAAACAAAAGGTTGCACAAGTATGGATAACATTTACATGTCACTTGATTGAAAACTGGTATTGCCAAAATCCTTATTTAGGTATGCAGCAGTATTGACACATGGAGTAACACATGTGTCAAACAGGGGGGTGACTGAGATGTTTAATAAGGTATTTACAGCCCATGGCTTCACTAACTACTAAAAAAAAACTTTTTGCTCTCAATGGATTATATGTGCAAGATACAATGCTTAGGGAGGCATAAGACCACGGAAAGGGAAGTTCCCCGCACCGCAATATCCATTCCAACACATTTGCATGGATTTTATTGAATTGGACAAATGTGAAAGGAAGAAATATTGTTTGCTAATCACAGACACCCTGACCAAATGGGTGGAGAATTCCCGACAGGAAGTGCAGATGCACAAACAGTGATAATGGACCCTATTTTGTAAATAAAACTATACAACATTTGACAGAAGTGATGGGAATTCAAGTGAAATACCATTGTGCCTATCATTCCCAATCAGCTGGATTGGTGGAAAGACATAATGGCATTCTAAAAAGCAAACTGAGGAAAGCTATGGAAGAAACAGGTAAAAATTGGATGTACTGCCTACTAGTAGCTGTGACCAGTATGCATATCACACCCACAAAAGAAGGTTTAAGCCCATTTGAGATGATACATGGAAGGCCATATAAGATACCCTTACAACCAAATGAAACACCTACTGAGGAGTCTGAGCACACACTAGCAGAACACATGTCTAGGCTGTTAAGACAAAGACGTACTAATGATTTTTGTTCTGTCCTAGAAGGTCCAATTCGAGAAGATAAAAAGGTGCATGTGGGAGATTGGGTCTTAACAAAAAGTAATAAAAAAAAGCAGTGGTACTCCCCAAGGTGGGATGGCCCTTTCAAAGTCCTCCTAACTACCCCTACTGCGATAAGGATTGCAGAGTGGCCTACCTGGATTCACCAGTCCCATTGCAAAAAGGTTTTACAGGTAGAGTAGGGCCAGTTGGCTACAAGAGGTTCAGAAAGTCTGGCTACAAAGGGAGGTCCTGCACAAGGTGGGACTTGTCTCAAACCGGTGAAGTCTCCCCTACCCTATCCGCTGGAACTCTGTAGCTGGTTAGGATGAAAGGGACAGTAATTATCCTTGGGTTACTGGTGACTCTAGGAGAGGCGTCCATAAGAGGGGGGAGACGTTATGGAAGAGTAGAGGAACCTTTGGATTGGGAAAGAACAGGAAAAGCATTGAATCAAACCTTTATAGAGGGAATAACTAGCACCATACTGGTAGACTTCTGTCAGATTGCAGATTGTGGGGATACAACTGGGGCTAGAGGACTTCTATGGGCAGATAAATACATTTGCTGGCTCTGGATTGGGGCAGGATGTCAAGCATGGGATCAAGCCCTGTGGACCAGTGTATTAAGATTGGGGGTATAATCTACCAGGGCCTAAAAAGAGTGGAATAAAGGAAAGATTAAATTACAGAAGGGGCCAACTCCCCCTACACACATAGTAAGAAATGTAAATAATTATTGATAACATTAAAGGAGTCGAGGAAGGAAGATCAGTGGTTGTACTCATGGGAGCATGGGTGTCAGAAACTGACCCCTCAGGCAAATTTTTCCTCAAGGTATTACCACCTAATAAAACCTGACAACAGGAAAAGGTAGATTATGGGAGTGTAGATGTGGCGCTATTTCCCTTCAAATTATATGTAAAATATTAGGGGAGGTATGCCTCAAATAAAATGAACTGTGATACATCCTCTGTCTGTTGGTCTCAAAATGTGTTTGAAAAAAATAAAAAAATATATAAGTGCCAAACATCTAAACAAATGAAACTACTTTATGTATTAAACCTCTGATGCAGTAAACCACTTTTGTGTTGCACCCCCTGGGGGCAAGAATTAAAAATAACCTATACAAGTGATAGTGTTACACCCCCTGTTGATGAATATCAGAGTGTGTGTGTTGAAGGTGCTGGTGTGCTACACCCTCTGGAGTCCGCAAACTAAAATCTATGATCTACAATATCTGGAACTGTAGAAATGCAGTGATCTAATCCCTAGTTGGCAAAGTGATAAATATGGATGTCTGCTGTATCAAAAATCTGGTATGTGAATAAAAATCCAATTATGCCAATAGATAAACTTAAAGCAGAAGTAAAAAAAAAGTAATAATTATAAACAACAAAAATGTAAATGCACAATTCAATATACGTCTCTGTGTTACACCACAGTAAGACCACATTCAAAACCAAAACAAATGATGAAATTATTGCAAACACTAAATTATTAGTAGATAAGTCCATACAAAGTGACGTGCTTAAAAAAAAAAAGAAAAATAGTGTGATATTGTTTAAAAAGGCTTTATTTAATAAAAAGTTTAGGAGATATACTCGCATGATAAAACAAGAGCCGGCGCTGTGTAAACAACAATCGCCGCTCAGACCGGAAGTGACGCCATACTAAAATAGAAGTTCTGAGTAAAACTATAAGATTTACTAACCTAACAGTAGAAGATGCCATAGCTTTGGAGACAGGATACCAGGGAAAAAAAATGAGTGGTTAGAATGGTTGAGGTACACGGTTAAAACTTTAAAAAACTTTAAAAAAAAAAGGAAAACTGTTTAGTTTGTGCCAGAGCAAGACTACATTTAGCAACTATTCCTTTTCCTCTAGATCACAATACAGATCCAGAAGGTTTAAAATGTATGTTGCGATTGTATAATAAGAGCTATAAACCTGAAACAAATTCCACCTGTCACACGTTGAGTTTGTTGTTTCCCCCAGTACAGAGACCTCAGATACCTCCAGCGGTTACTGCTTATCCGGGCAACTTTATTTGTTTTGCACTCCCAGGGAACCGTAGCGGGGTGGATCTTGGGTCGCTACCCGATGACTACTGCAGGGAGAGGATTAACATGGGCAATGGTGACTGGGTTGAACAGGACATTCAGAGAGCTGATGTCTGGTGGATGTGTGGGGATAAGAAACTGTAAGCTAGGATACTGGCCAATGCCCGAGGGGATTGCGCTATGGTCCAGCTGGCTATGCCCCTGAGGATCCTGTCAGAACACCCGTGGACTGAGAGTCGCCAACGGTATCGGAGGGACACCTCTCCCATAGGGTCATTTGACTCTCGGATCTACATAGATGAGATTGGGGTTCCTCGCGGAGTGCTGGATGAGTTTAGGGCCAGGAATCAGGTGACAGCTGGGTTTGAGTCTCTTCTCTGGTGGGTGACTATAGATAAAAATGTTGACTGGATTATATGTATGTATATATAAATATACACACACACACACACGTACACTATAACCAACAACGATTTGTAAACTATACTAGGGACGCTGTGAAGGGCCTAACAGAACAGTTGGCCACCACATCTCTAATGGCATGGCAGAACCGAATGGCCTTAGATATGGTCCTAGTTGAAAGAGGAGGGGTATACAAAATGTTTGGTAGCATGTGTTGCACCTTTATCCCTAATAATACAGCTCCTGGAGGGACCGTGACCAGAGCCTTGGAAGGACTGACTGCTCTATCGAATGAATTAGCGGAAAACTCAGGTATTAATGATCCATTAGCAAACTGGCTTGAAGGATGGTTCGGTAAGTGGACTGGACTTATCACATCATGTTTGATCTCAATTGCTGTGGCTTTGGCCATTTTGGTCACTTGTGGATGCTGCTGCATTCCCTGTATTTGAGGACTTTCACAAAAACTGACTGAAACCGCAGTCTAAAGAACGATGTATCAAGCCCTTCCTACCTCTGAGGAGACCTTTGTGGACATTGAAGCTCAACTTATTGACATACAGACCGAAAGTGTATAACACTGGGACTATCATCGAAATGTGTTGAGATAAAATAGTCACACAAGAGGAGGGAATGTTAGAAAAGTTTTAAATGTTTATTGTGTGACTATTGGAAAAACTATTAGAAAAACAATAACCCTGAGACTTTTCTTAAGATGACTTCTGAGCACATTGTTGTATTAACTTGCTGTATCGTTTGCTTTAACTAACTCCATAGTAAGTTGTAGGATGATTAGGCTTAACCATATATGGTAGAACAAGAATGTACAGGAAACACTAATTGGCAAATAAAGTACCATTTTGTACCAGGCACGCTATGCGTGTTTCCTCAGCCAATAGAAGCGTTATCTCTATATTATTGTAGGTATTAGGAGGGGGGATGTTCATCTCTTTGTATGATTCTTACTGCATCTTTTGACTTGTAAGCATCATCCATTTGTGTGACACATCTGAAATAAATTGTCTGCTTTTCAATACATCTGGAGTTCGACTGATCACAAGAGGAGAGTAATCCTAACAGTTGGTTAATGACACTACCACCTATCAAAGATTGAGTAAAAACCTGAACAAAGAACTAAAAAACAAACTAAAAGATTTTCTAAATAATGTAATCTCGAACCAGATACTGAATAAGAGAGAAGGCAGATACCTACTACCTGAAGCACCAAAAGTGCCTGTAATCTATCAGGTCCCGAAGGTACACAAGCACAGAACAAAACCACATGGAAGACCAATCATCAGTGGGATTGGTTCGGTCTATTCCAGATTGGGTGAATACCTAGATGTATTCTTGCAACCATTGGCAAGTAAAGGTCAGGCATTTATAAAAGACAGTAAAGATGTTTTCAATGCATTAAAAGAACTGTGTAAGCAGCTTCACTTCCTTTCCTCCTTGACAGCCCGCCTGAGGACCTTTGGGACTCCCAACTTAATCCTAGGAGGAGACTTCAACATTACCCTCATCCCGAGACTGGATTCCTCCACTGGTAGAGTCACACATCACCCCTTCTTCTTTAACCAAAATACGTGCCGTCCTAACTTTCCCTAGTTGACACATGGCGACTTTTACACCCTTCTGAGAGAGACTACACATATTACTCCCCTGCTCACAAATCCTATAGTAGGATAGATTAAATTTTTCTCTCACAAACACTACTGGACCTTGATCCTGAGAGTGGGATCCATCTGAAATTGTGGTCCGACCATGCACCCATACACGTAACCCTCGGCAGATCTCTTAGCGTCGATCTACCTAGCGATTGAATGATAACTTACTGACTGATGTTGCTTGCACTGCAGCAGTGTCTAAAGCCATCACAGACTTTGTTCAAATCCACGCTAGAGATGAGACCTCCGCCATGAACAAATGGGAGACCCTGAAATGCGTGCTTTATCCAACATGGCTCTAGACTAAAAAAAGCTTGCACAGAGGACGTAAAATGCTTATTCATTCAGATCTCCGCTCTCAAATCCACACACATATGCACACTAGACCCCAAGACGTTAGTGGAACTGTCCAACGCTCGACGAGACCTGTTGCAACTCTTTACAGACAGATCACTAACCGCTCGCAATAAAGGTCGTCATATTCATTATTCCCAAGCAAATAAATGCGGGAAACACCCCAGACAACAGAGGAAAAACATACCTTACATTATTTCCTCAACCAAACAAAAAAAAAAAAACACAAAAACTCTGAGATAGTCTCCAAATTTAGGGACTATTAATTCTCACTCTACAACCTCCCCCCACTCAAGACACAGAGTACACTACCCACCCAAACCACCTGCACCAATATATACAAGACACGGCCCTACCCCAGCAGAAGCTGACATTCTTAAACAACCCATTATTACTTCAGACTTTCTGACCGCAATCAAAGGACTTAAGACTGGTAAGAGCCCAGGCCCAGACGGATATACCCCCCAATTTTATAAAACGTTCGCTCAACAATTAGCACCTATAATGGCTCAGGCATTTGAGGAGGTGGATGAGACACACCCTTTACCTCCACAACTCCTTCAGGCCCAGATAGTAATATTACCCAAACTTGGAAAAGATCACTCACATTGCAGCAATTACAGGCCCATATCCCTTTTAAACGTCAACCTTAAATTATTCTCTAAAATCATAGCTACCCGCTTAGCCCCCCCTACTACCTTCACTAATTCATAGAGACCAAGTAGGTTTCATACCGAATCAAGAAGCTCGGGACAACACTACAAAAACCCTACATCTCATATCATGCGTCCAGCGACACAATATCCCCACATACCTGCTAGCATGTGACGCAGAGAAGGCATTCGATAGGGTAAGCTGGCCCTTTCTACATGCATCACTGCTTCAAATAGGCCTGGACCCGAAATTGGTAAACAAAATCATGCCACTCTACTCAAATCCATCAGCTAAGGTGGCGGCCAACGGGGAATGCTCGGAGGCTTTCAAAATTATCACTTTACGCAGATGACTTGCTCCTTTATGTCACTCAGCCACGGATTAGCATCCCCGCCTTACTTCAAGAGCTTGACCACTTCGGACCGCACAGCAACTTCAAATTAAATATTACAAAAACAAAGGCCCTGAATATCTCCCTCAACCCGATCACGGAGTCTCAACTTCGGAGACAGTTTCCATTCCACTGGAAATCACGCTCGATTAAATATCTGGGGACAGAGATACCTAGAGACCTGCATGACATATACACCCTGAATTATAGTCCTCCATTGAAGAAAATTCGACGTTCCTTAGAATACTGGCATCACTTCAAGCTTTCATGGCTGGGACGAATGAATGTCCTCAAAATGGACACTCTCCCTAAATTACTTTATTTATTTCAAACACTACCCATACTTCTCCCCAAAGCTTTCTTTCTTACGCTTCTCTCCCTAGCAGTCAAATTTATCTGGCAACACCACCCCTCTAGGCTTAAACATAAAGTACTATGTGCCCCCAAAATTCAAGGAGCCATAGGTCTCCCGGACTTTTAACTGTATCACACATCAGCCATTGTCTCGAGACTTCTCGAGTGGTTCCCACGGCCCTTAACCAAACCATTCACGATCATCGAGCAGGACATGGCACAAATGGACCTCAGAGCTCTTCTATGGGGATATAACACCAAATTTCGCACTATGGATGGAATATCCCCCCTGACAACCCTGGCACTTACCACATAGTACAGCAAACATACTACCTTTGCCCTTTCCACAGACCCTAGTCCCCTTTCTTCCTTATTTGACAACCCAGCACTCCCAATATACAACACTAGAGGTCAATGCGGTTCATATACAAGAGAGCAATGGCCTACAGCCAGACAGTTCATTCAAGCCTCCACAGGCCAATTCCATCTGCGATCAGACCCCCAACCCCCCGCCTCGATCGACTGGCTTTCCATGCTATCCCTATCACAACATTGCAAGACGCTCCATCTTTCGGGACAGGTCCACAGACCACTCACGACATTCGAGGATATGTGTAGTCTCTCTCAGACCCCCAAACACCCTCTATCCCTGATTTACAGAGACATACAGTCCTATACATATGACTCATTACTGAATTTCACGCAAAAATGGTCTAGAGACCTGGGTATGGAGCTATCCCTTGAACAATGGAATACCTATTTCATACTCACACACAAATCTTCTATATCCGGGTTCTTACAAGAGAAAAACTTCAAACTACTATAGGGGTGGTACAGGGATCCAGTCACGGTGAACAAGATGTACCCGGGTACTTCGGATGTGTGTTGGCACTGTCACGGAGGAAAGGGCTCCTATATCCACGTGTGGTGGGAATGCGACCAAGTTTGCCCTTTTTGGGACAAGGTATTTAGTATTTATAATGATTTATACAATGTTTCCCTGGTGCCCTCCCCGAAGGTGGCGCTATTATCCATCCTACCAGGGCCCATCAGCTCTCACAGGAAGGACCTTCCTAGGTTCTTCTTGTCCGCAGCTCGACATGTCATATCGCAGTATTGGAAAACTGAAACCATCCCCCCTATTACCAGATGGATTGGCACCATTAATGACACTATGCTCATGGAGGAGCTACAGGCAAAACTGGGAGACACATGAGATAAGTACATACAATTATGGTACCCATGGCTTCACCATTCTTCGTCGGACCTCCTCCTCAACAGAATTTCTGTATGAGGATTGGGCCCCATATATATATGAAACATGGAGATAAAGAGAGCTATTAACTACTAACGAAAGTGATTCTGACAACCCTATACAGCTTAGTGTGTAATTAACTAAAAAACTATTAGGCTATTATTGCTGAGTACCCCCCCTTTATTCCTTTCCCCATACCCTCCCCTATCTGACAGTTTGATTGTAGATTGGATATTCCAGGCAGTGTCCCAAGATTGATGACACTGTATGGCTGGGTTATGTATTATAAAAAAACTGTTTTAGGCATTCATGTATATGTAAGAAATAATATTTTGTACAAAAGGATGGTATGTGAGAACCGCCTTCCCTCTCCCTCTCCCCTCCTTTTTTCTTTATTATGTACCACCCTCCTTTCTTTTTTTACTGATTCACTTATGTTACATCTTAACTTGAAAAATCAATATTAATTACATTCAACCTTAAAAGAGGTGACTCCACACTGCTGGTAACAATATATGTGGAGTCCCTATACACTAACATAAAACAAACCGATGCACTAACGGCAGTGGCATGGGTGTTAAAGAACCAATCTGATTTGAATTTGAAGCAGAGGAAATTCATAATGGAGGGTCTAGGAATGGCCATAGGAAACAATTTATTCTGGCATAAACACCAATATTATAGACAAATAAAAGGGGTGGGTATGGGAAATAAGTAAACGCCAAGTGTGGCCAATGTATTCCTTAACAAGTGGCAGGAGGAGGAAATTTTCTGAAGACATTGGCCACACATATTGATCTACAGAAGTTTTATGGATGACATAATTATCTGGAAAGGAAACCAGGAGGAACCAAATGAGTTTATTAACCACTTAAGGACTAGCCTTGTTTTGGATTTTAGGTGTTTACATGTTTAAAACAGTTTTTTTTGCTAGAAAATAACTTAGAACCCCCAAACATTATATATTGTTTTTTTCAAACACCCTAGCCGGTTCCCGAATGGCGCACACCGATGTACGTCGGCAGAATGGCACGGCTGGGCAAATGGACTTACAGGTATGTCTATTTGAATTCCCCGCGGTGCCATTGCGTGCGCGCTGGCCGGGAGCTCCGTGAATTGGGTCGCGGGTCCCGTGGACTCGTTTGCCGCGGGGATACCCGCGATTGCCTCATGGAGAGGACGAATGGGGAGATGCTGATGTAAACAGCATCTCCCCGTTCTGCCTAGTGACAAGTGTCACTGATCACAGCTCCCTGTCATCGGGAGCTGTGATCAGAGTAATGACACTGCTAGCCCATCCCCCTACAGTTAGTAATCACTCCCCTAGGACACACTTAACCCCTCCCCGCCCCCTAGCGGTTAACCCCTTCACTGCCAGTGTCATTTACACAGTAATCAATGCATTTTTAATCGCACTGATCGCTGTATAAATGACAATGGTCCCAAAAATGTGTCAAAAATGTCCGACATGTCCGCCATAACGTCGCAGTCACAATAAAAATCACTGATCGCCGCTATTACTAGTAAAAAAAAAAATTATTAATAAAAATGCCATAAAACTATCCCCTATTTAGTAAACGCTATAACTTTTGCGCAAACCAATCAATACACGCTTATTGCGATTTTTTTTTTTTTTACCAAAAATATGTAGAAGAATACGATCAGCCTAAACTGAGGAAAAAAATGTTTTTTTATATATTTTTGGGGGATGTTTATTATAGCAAAATGTAAAAAATAATGCGTCTTTTTTTCAAAATTGTCACTCTTATTTTGTTTATAGCGCAAAAAATAAAAATCGCAGAGCAATCAAATACCACCAAAAGAAAGCTCTATTTGTGAGAAAAAAAGGACGTCAATTTTGTTTGGAGCCACGTCGCACGACCGCGCAATTGTCAGTTAAAGTGACGCAGTGCCGAATCGCAAAAAACGCTCTGGTCAGGAAGGGGGTAAAATCTTCTGGGGCTGAAGCGGCTAGAGAAAAAGGGCATATAGGGAAAAAAGCAATACCAAAAGGCCAATTTATCAGAATTAGGTGAAATTGTGACCTTTCAGAGGATTACTTTGCACAAACTAATAACCTAATCTATAGGTTTGTAGACAAAGGATATCAAAGGGGGGAATTGGAGCATACTAGAGACAAAGTAGGGGGTCTGAACCAAGAAGAAATTTTGTCTGTGCAAGGAGAAAAACAGAGAAAAAAAAGGTATCTTTTATAACAGGATTTAATTCTGAGTACAAAACTTTAGAGAAAATTGTCAAGAAAAACTGGCCAATTATATGCAATGACCCACACCTAAGTAAAAATTTACCATCCAAACCTAAGTTTATTTACAGAAGGGCTAAAAGAGTCAGAGATGGTATTGTAAAAAATGTGCCTGACCCACCCCAAAAAAATGGTAACCTTTTTCGACCATAAAGGTTTTTACAAATGTGGCAGATGTAAACATTGTAGGACAACTAAAAAAGAAACAAGAAAAACATCAGAGTTCCAATCGAATAATAATATGCAGAAACACAAGATAGAAAAATTGGATTACTTGCTGTAGCACACATGTCACCTATGTATTGGAGTGTGACTGTGGGCTACAGTACGTAGGAAGAATGGCTGGGAGCCTAACTTCATTTTATACTCTATACAAAGGTGCGGGCTACCTTGTAAGTCTCTTTGAAGTCCTGACTAACTTGTAGAGAAGCCCATAGCTGAGAAGGAACGAGTCAGCGGAGGGGGACATGACAGGGTGATAAGGCAAGCCAGCAAGGTCAGGTTAAGGTGTGGCATATAGTTGTAATTAAATGGTTATTTATTGGTTAATATTTGGTGCAAAGGGGGGGAGCCAGTAGTTAATAAAATAAGGAGGAGTGGGTGGGGCTGCAACAGTCTGCTGAACTGGACAAGAGCTTCTGGTCAAGAGGTCAGGCCTTGGAACTTTTGGAGTGGAGTTCTCATTAATGATGAGTGAGCTACAGCAACTTTTGGCTCAGCTTAGAGCAGCTGCAGACGTACATGGAGCGGCCTGGATACAGAGCCAAGTCGCAGATTCGCTGCAAGGGGTCCAGCAGAGTCCCCCCAGTTTGGGACCTGCGCCCCTGCGCACTAGGAGGTCTAAACCCCCTGAGCGCTTCACACCTGAAAGGCCCCCTCAGACTCAGCGCCGCAACGGGAGCCCACAAGCGGAACCTTCAGGCCCCCCTGCCAAGCGCACGCCTGCCTCGGATGGGGGTGAGCCTGGAAGGAATCCCCACCTTAGGCGGAGTCTGCAGGGGATGGGGTCTCCCCGGCGGTCCGCCCCAACCCCATCCTCAATCATCAGGATTCCGGACAATGCGGCCAGTGTGACCAGCGATGTGCCTGTTGGTGCACTGGCCCGGCGTGGGAGAGGCATAGCTGCGAGCATCGGCCTGGAGCGGGATGCGGCCGGTGGCTTACCTGAGGATTCGGATGGCCGGCGGGAGAGGAGGGGCACGTCTGCCCGAGATCGAGGAAAGCCTGCATTGCGCACCTCCGGACGACAGGTGGCACCTGCGCACCCGGGTCGGCCCGGGTGCAGGCTGATGACGTCAGCGGCGCCGGAGGTCGGAGCGGCGCAGGCCCGTGAGCCTGTCAGCACAGCGCTCGGAGACGGCTGGGAGAAGAGAGAGAGGGCGGTCGGCGCAGCGGCGGCTGCCTGTGCTGGACGGAACACAGGATCAGCCCGGATTGGATGCCAGCAGCGCTGAGGAAGGAGAGCTGGTGGAGGAACACAGGGACGTCGAGAGGGAAGTCGGGCTGGCGGCTGGAGGGGTCTTCCGCCCCATGCAGCCTGGTGAGTCACAACCTTTATTACCTTTTTTGTCTCCTTCGCTACTGTCAGGTTTAGGAACCCAGGGACAAGGGGGAGGGGTGGATGGTAGCCCAGGGACGGATGGTCTCACACGGGAGGTACTACTTGGGATCAAGGATTTGCTACAGAGGCTTGGTAGTGGGGGGGGGCTCGGAGGAGCGTCTGCGAGGGGAGATGCATCCGTGGGACCGGCGGAGACTGTACCGACTTCATCCACCCCGTCGACAGTTGGGACGGCGGGGAAGGTGCCGCATGCAGCTGGTCAGGTGGTTACGCCGGAGAAACAGAAGGAGTCTCAGGACAAGGATGCCGATAAGGTAAGGCTGGCGGACGCAGCGAAGTGCGAAGTGTATGTATGCTTCGAAGGGCCCCTGGGTGCACACCTTAAGCAGGAAGTTCGAGAGAGGATTTGGAAAGGGGAGTACGTGGAGATATTTCCTCTACTTCCCCTGGAAAAATTTAATCTGGACAGGGTCAAGCCAGATGACAGTAAAAAAGAGGACGAGGAGAAACGGAGGTACCACCTGATCCCTCGCACGTTTAGTAACTGGTTGCAGGCATTTCCCATTTTAGCCAGTGTGGTGGGGAGAAGGAACCGGCGAGCTGCTCCGCCTTGTTCTGTTATCTTGACGTAAATCGGGGAGGCATATAGGGTGTATGGCGGCGTGGCCTGGTTGCGATACGACGAGCAATTCTGGCAACGTAAGGCGGTCCGTCCTGCTATACGCTGGGACCACAAGGACATAGGGCTTTGGATGAAACTGATGACCCCGGCCAGGAGCGGGAATCAGTTTTTTCCAGGGAGGGCTGGCGGTGCTTCCACCCCAGGTGCGTCGGTCAATAGAAAGAAGGGGGTCTGTTGGTAGTTCAACGACAGCTCTTGTCGTTTCGGAGGGTCATGTCGATTTAAACATGAGTGCTCTGGATGCGGGGGCAGCCATGCCTTCACCAGGTGTTTCAAAGCTGGGAAACACAAGACAGGAGAAGGGTCTGGAAAAAGGGAGGACTCCGGTGAGGGTGGGAAGGATGCTTCCTTTCCTAAGTAGATACCCGGATCGGGAGTCAGCTCGACTCCTCGGGGAGGGATTCTCTGTGGGTTTTAGAATCCCCTGTTCGTTAAATACAGTTCCCCCTATTCCAGCTAATTTGCAGTCAGCTCGCCTATTCCCTGAGGTGGTCACGGAGAAACTCCGGAAAGAAGTTTCATTGGGCAGGATGGGCGGCCCCTTTTCTTCCCCACCATTGCAAGGATTGATTGTGTCCCCTTTGGGAGTGGTTCCCAAAAAGGAGACGGGCAAATTTCGGCTGATTCATCACCTTTCTTACCCAAAAGGGGCGTCGGTGAATGATGGGATTGACTCGCAGGCCTGCGCGGTCACCTACACTTCCTTTGATGCCGCAATCACTTGGGTTCGGAGGTATGGACGGGGCACTTTGTTGGCAAAAGTGGATGTGGAAGCAGCATTTCGTTTGCTTCCAGTTCATCCAGACAGCATGCATTTATTGGGCTGTAGATGGCAGGGGTCGTATTTTGTCGACCGTTGTCTGCCCATGGGATGCTCCATATCCTGTGCGTTGTTCGAGACCTTCAGTTCTTTTGTAGAATGGGTGGTACGTGATGTATCAGGTCTAAACTCCGTCATCCATTACCTGGATGATTTCCTGTGTATCGGCCCAGGGGATTCCAATGCTTGTGCTGTGCTGCTTGGCACATTGCAACACATTGCGGATCGCTTTGGAATTCCTTAGGCACCGGAAAAAACTGTGGGCCCCACTACAGAGTTGGTCTTTTTGGGAATAACGATTGATTCCCTGGCCATGGAGTGTCGTCTGCCGGAAGACAAGCTCGCTGCGTTGAGGCAGGCAGTTAGGGAATTGGGGAGCAGGAGGAAGGTAAGGGTCAAGGAACTACAGTCTCTGTTGGGCAAATTTAATTTTGCCTGCAGAATTATTCCGATGGGGAGGATATTTTGCCGTCAACTTTCGTTGGCAATGGCTGGCGGTAGTGACCCTAGGCATTTCATCCGGCTGACACGGGATCATCGAGCGGACCTCGGAGTCTGGGATGCTTTCCTGGCCGATTACAATGGGAGGTCGTTGTGGATGTCGGGCCCAGTCAGCAATGTGGACATGGAGTTATTTACGGATGCGGCAGGGTCAGGAGGTTATGGAGCATTCTTCCGGGGTAAGTGGAGTGCGGGCGGTTGGCCAGATGCATGGAGAGAGGCGGGTTGGTTACGCAACCTGGCACTTTTGGAATTGTTTCCTATAGTGCTGGCCGTGGAGATCTGGGGTGCCTATCTGCAAAATAAAAAAGTGAGTTTCCATTGTGATAATTTGGGAGTGGTTACCGCCATAAACAATTTGTCGGCTTCTTCTCTCCCGGTGGTGCGATTGCTGCATCATTTGGTGTTGTTATGCCTTCGCCTTAATGTGTTCATGTATGCGGTTCACATTACGGGGGTTTCTAACAGGATTGCGGATGCTTTGTCTCGTTCGCAGTGGACGGTATTCCGAGTATTGGCACCGGAGGCGGAGCAACATGGTACCCCTTGTCCTCAGCGATTGTGGGCGATCGCATCAGAGTTGCCGCAGGATTGATTCGTAGGTCGTTGAGTGAGGCGACGTGGGGAGCCTACGCTGGAGCATGGCGGGAATGGACTTCGTTGGTGGCGGAGGTAGGGGGGCTCGAGCCCCGGGATGATGGGTCGACGTTAGTGTTGTACTTTATTGTAAATAATTTTATTCAAAGGAGCCTCGGTGTCATCGGTAGAGCGTAAGTTGGCGGGCTTGGCATTTTGGTTCAAAATGCAGGGTGAGGTGGACGTCACGAAGTCTTTCATCGTGCGTCAAGCCCTGAAAGGGTACCGCAAGGGTT
The DNA here is from genome assembly GCF_042186555.1 of Aquarana catesbeiana. Lineage (NCBI taxonomy): Eukaryota > Metazoa > Chordata > Amphibia > Anura > Ranidae > Aquarana > Aquarana catesbeiana. Next base: position 222,002,234 of record NC_133335.1, read on the forward strand.
ACAAGGTTAGGGATCAGAGGCGCCCAGTATCTTTTGGGACACTAAAGAAGATAGTGGAGGTTATACAACGGGTGTGCTTTACGCAATATGAGCAGCGTTTGTTTCATGCGGCATTTTTATTGGCGTTCTTTGGGGCTCTGCGCATAGGGGAGCTGGTCAGTCCAACTAAGTACATTGTGGGGGGTCTCGGTGAGGAGGATGTGTCGCTGCAGAAGGACTCGGTGAGTATTATTATTCGGAAGTCAAAAACGGATCAAAAAGGGAGAGGGGCAGTTTTGGAGCTGTTTAGGGGGGTCGAGGCCGGACTATGCCCGGTCACGGCTGTAACACAGCTGGCAGCAGTCAGGACGGCTAGGGAAGGACCTTTCTTGCGACACGTGGATGGCTCGTTCCTTTCACGTTTCCAGTTCATTGCGGTTTTCCGAAAATGTCTTAAGGCGGCGGGATTGATTCCCAGTCAGTTTGGTTCGCATTCCTTTCGGATTGGAGCTGCTACGGAGGCGGCCAGATGGGGCCTGGGGGATGCTGTCATCAAAAGGATCGGCAGATGGGAATCAGACAGGTTCAGGCTGTATGTCAGACCTCATCTTCTTTAAGTATGTGGTGTGTTTCTATTGTTCTTTCGGCAGTTCAGCCACTTTATCTTTCTTATTTGTGTTGTATTTGTGTATTGTTTGGTGGTACTTGGGTGCTGGTGGTGGGGCAATGTCTCTCATTTGTTTGTTACAGGTCACAGATGCCTGGTTTGGATCCTCGGGCATTCCTTTGTTTATTGGGGGGCAAAGAGGGCGGAAGTGAGGCCAGCGGCTAGACAGCTAGGTTTGCCCTGGGAAGTGGGTAATGTCCGGTGGATTGGAGTCAGGGGCATGATGTGGAACAGGGTGGTTCCGGAGATTCATAAATTTGCACGATGGGACAGGGCGCCTGATATTGCACAGTATTTATTTGGTCAGAGATTGTGGCACGCACTTTTTGGAGAGAGGCCAGATCAGTGGACCGCATAAATAAAGCCTGAGTGAAGGTCAATAAGGAGGTAGGGCGATTTTTTATCAGGAATGGGGGCCTGGTCATCAGGCATTTGGATCTAGAATCCAAGACCTGGAGGTACCTCAGGGGGGATGGAGTTCACCTCAATGCAGTGGGCACTAACTTATGGTTTTTGGGCCTGGAAGACTGAGTACAGAGGGCTTTTCAGGTGTGGCGGAGCGCGCAGGTATAAGGTGTCATACCTGCTGCGCTATGGCATTTTTGGATCCTTGGCGGTGGTAGAATGTGATGCATTCTGGTAAAACGGTGGGGAACCATCAGGTATGGTATCCTCGAGTGGAACGGTTCACTGGCTAGTGACCGTGTAGATTAAGGACCCCGGGGGGTGGCTGAGGTCAGCTGGGTTTAGGCCCTGAGTCTTTAGAAATAGCGGCTGGGGTAGGAACTCAGTTAGATGGGCCTCGGACACAAACAAAGAGGGTTGTGGATACATTGGTACCACCTTGGATCTTCAAATAAAGTTATACATTTTCAGTGAGAATAGTGAGGTTTAGGTGGGTGTTATATTATGCAGTGTTAATCAAAAGTTGGTTATTAATAAAAGGCCATGTTGGCCATTTTAACCCACCTCAGGTGTTGTGTGATTATTTAAGTGGAATGATGGGGTATTATGGTAAATAGGTAAGTGGTATTTAGCAGGGTAAAGCTCTTAGCTACCCTTCTCATGGTCATTTACATTGCTAAACAGATGGTCAATTAACATATACATGTCACTTCCCAATCTCTGTGGGAAATCAGAGATAAACCTTTCCACAGCTGAAGGTGTGAATGGCATTTGACCACAACCAAAAACAGCTGTTATATTATATGACTAACATAGTTGTATCCAGTATATCTGGTTAATCAGAATACATGTTTTGATAATCATAACTAAATGTTTGATAGGGTAAATGGAATAGCTATTTATTTATCAATCCCATCTCTTGGTCAAATTAAAAATTGACCACATAACTAACAAAACATAACATAACAGGACTATAACAAACAATTCATACACTGGTTGTGGACAGTTGGGTTCTTGACTATTCAGTGTAGAGATTCTTTTGGTGACAGTTAAAGCTATGTGGGGCCTAACTAGATGTGAATATTACAGGCAATGATATTGGGAAAATGGAACAAACTACGTCTCATAACACATGCACAACCTAACTTAAACTGCAAAAGAAAGGCAGATAAAATTACAATTCCTATAAATCGCTTCTAAATTCCAACATTTCCCTCCAACTGCCTAATCTTAGTTTAAATATTTGTTTTTCTAGTTCATATTCCTCCCAATTTATGTACCCAATTTACTTCTGCAGAAAAATCTCATTTTGCTTTGTCAAGGCTAAACAAAAATAAAAATACAAAAATGTCTAAAAATAAAAATTACACGTTGGTCTAACAATGTATAAACACCAAGTCTTTAGTTGATTCCTCCGCTGTAACTTTGACAGCTCGTCCTCCATAAGACTTCATTGCAACACCTCAAGAAGGCATACAGTTTTCATACATAATCTTCTTTTCTTCAGGACTATCGCAGTCCACATGACAAGAAACTTCCAGTAGGTGTGCAGATCTTTTTGCAATTATATCAAAGTGAGCTGTGATTTTTTTTTAGACAACTGACATCAAAGTTCTTCAGACATCTAAAAAGCTTTTTAAAGCACGCTTTTCCATCAATACTGTTTGTGGCTGATGTCATAAAGCCAAGGAATGAGGGAGGATATTTTTGAGGATGGCGTCACTCAGATTGTTAGTCCAACATTTGATCATTAACAAAAATGCCCACAAAGCATGAGTTTTTTACTGCTGAAGTAAATCTATGTTCTAGAGGTAAGCAATGGGGGGAAAAGCGAACTTAGGACTTTAATTGGGACGCAAGGGAAGGTTTGCGCCCCCATCCTTAATATCATAAAAAAGAGGGGGGGGGGGTGGGACTTTGAATGAGGTGCGCATGATGCAGCCCAATCACACTCACAAAGGTGCAAACATATGTATGTTTATTAAGGACCAATGATCAACATGGCATAAAAACGCACTGCAAACATTAGACATAAAATAATCGCATATAAACAATAAATCTATGTATATACAACCATGCGACATGGGTAGGTACAATTATGCATCTTAATCCCCCAAGCAAGATAAAAGTCATGTGAAGTAAAAAACATCTGAAAATTGGTCAATGTGTGTTTGATGCATCAAAGGTAGGCCCGACGCTGCGTTTCATGGACTTCAATCCACTCTTCAGGAGCCGGATGCATCTAAATTCTATAAAAAATGTATGAAAAGCAATATAGTTTCATGGGTCTAACAAAATCAGCAGAAAAGGGGGGAAATTGGGCATATTGGGCCATGCCAAAAAGGTTACTCACATGATAGCCAAAACTGGGACCGTGCGACAAAACAAAGCCAGGGGTGAGCCATGGAGCCTGGCCCGGGAGCTGAGAGGGGGACCTCAACGAGGAACACCGGACTGCGCACACCAACACCCTGCAGTGGAGGGGACTTCTATAATGTAGGAAATATATAAAATGTATCTATGATGATACAAGTAACAAAAAACGAGATGGTATAAGCTGCAGATATCACCAAGGTGATTGAAAAAAGCACCCGGAAGATTACCTTGAAAAATGCATGTGATGTTTGAAGCCACATAGATGGGAGAAGATCAGGGTGTACATAGGTTGTAACAGCACCATCTCTGAATACCATGAAGCAGGAAGTGAGATGCAGCCCCAGCATGGAACGCCAGCTCCCCCTCAGCGTCACGCAGGCACGACACAGTGGAGCAAAACCTCGGCAAATGCCAGAGAAGCTCACCACATGTCAGTCCAGCTGATATACCGGACGACTGTGTGTGCGACTCCCAAACAAGGAAATCACATGCACAGTGCCGGGGGCATGGCGCTGATGCACGGTGGAAAGATCCGCCCAGCCACCCACCCCCAACCCTGTGGAGGGAAGGTAGGAGGGCAGACACCAGCATGCATCGCAGCTCCCGGGAAACAGGACATCTGCCCATCCACCGACAATGAGTCACACAGACCCAGTCTGGCCACAGGGAGTAAAAAATATATATAAAGTAGTGAAAGATCAAAATATGTAAACTGTCAGTGCAGTGAACTTTCCATATAAAGCATGCTGAATTACGGCCGGACCGGGTAGGAATCCGCCATAAGAGAGCGATGGGCTACAATCATGAGCACCTCCATCCCTAATCAATGCAAGCAATGGGGGGGAAAAGCGAACTTAGGACTTTAATTGGGACGCAAGGGAAGGTTTGCGCCCCCATCCTTAATATCATGAAAAAGAGGGGGCTCACCATGGCTCACCCCTGGCTTTGTTTTGTCGCACGGTCCCAGTTTTGGCTATCATGTGAGTAACCTTTTTGGCATGGCCCATTATGCCCAATTTCCCCCCTTTTCTGCTGATTTTGTTAGACCCATGAAACTATATTGCTTTTCCTAGAGGTAAGACATAGGAGAAAAGAAAAATGTCTGAATACAAGGAGAAACCATTCTCATTTAGTATAAAATGTTATTCAACTGTCATTTAAACTAAACTGTCTAGACCATAAACATTTATCATGAATAATAGGCTTCTCAGAAGGGGGGGGGCGGCTATCACGTATGGCCTGGATCATTGATCCGACAGGAACATAGACAAGGATTTACAAGAATGACAGGAGTATAGTGCAGTACTGGGGTTCAGGGTTCAAAAGAGATACAGTTGATATGTACAAGGATTCTAAGGCAGGAAGGATACCTAATGGTACTATATGGGGAGAACGCAGCATGTCCGCACATGCAAAAATGGTGAGGGTCCTTGAAAGGGCCGAGGCGCAGAGCCTAAGGAACTGCCTTGTCTTCGCCAGAGCTCTTGATGGTAGAGATGATTTTGTGATGCAGACAGTTCCCCGATTGCGGCCCTCTTACTCACCCAAGTAGGCAGATACCTAGAACTAGAGGCCAATGGACAAATGAGAATCCCTTGCAGCGCTGAGGTGCTGGGATCACTAAACAGTAGGGAGCAAAATTCAAGCTGACGGGTGTGTGCCTGGACACACACAGATATTGCGGACAGATACACAAAGACACATAAACAGCTAGAAATGAGTAGCCATGCAGACAGTCACACAGGAATCTATAAGAGTAGTGAAGTTGCATGGTGTCACCGAACAGGAACCTAGCTTACAAATACACTTGGAGACACAAAGGCAGACTTGCTTGGGACATTATTATTCAAAGCCTAAGGCAATCTGCTTCAGCTTGAAAAGGCAGTACTGGCTGGGCATGTAGCTAATTCAATTAACAACAGGAGGTTTAATCCAGTCTTAAAAACAAGTTTTTTGGGACAAGATACAACCGCAGACCTTATAAGTTAAAGCATTGGAACTAAATGCCAATACCAATACATTAATCACACACATAAGTTGGACTTGATGGATTTGTCTTTTTTTTTTCTTCAATCTCACCTACTATGTAATACCAGCATACCTGCTGATCTTTGGGAATAGAGGAGACAGATCTGTGAAAAAGCTGACGATCTGTGACAGGTCTAATTTAAAATCTTAATAATACCCAAGTAATTCTTAACACTCAATGTAGTAACACTGACATACATGTAGTAATATATTCATTACTTTGTTTTATTTATTTTTTTGTCATCATAGGTGTTTAAACTAGAGCAGCAATTATTCAATTCAATCTTAATAACTTTTTTCATCTTAAAATAATATACAAAAACTATATAAGGCTCAGTACCCACTATTGCGACTTAAAGTTGCAGCGACTTTGAAAAGGTTCTTGCACTACCTTGATGCGACATTCAATGCAACTCTGATCTAGAGACTATGAAGATGGATCAAAGTCACACTCCAGAGTCTCTGAATCACATGACTTTGGGGGTTCATTATAGTGGAAACGTAGTCTAAGACAGGAGACGCCTAATTATCTAGGGCAGGGGTGTCAAACTCAATTTCATCGTGGGCCGCATCAGCATTACGATTGTCCTCAAAAAGGGCCGGTTGTATCTGTAAGATTAGATGTCCAGTGCATCCCCTCCCCTTACATTAGATGTCAAGAGCCACCCCACCATCAGAAGTTGGTGGGGTGGCTGCTTATGCTGCTGCTGGGAAGAAGCCGGATGCATTGCTTGAAAGCAAAAAGTATGAGTCTAGAGGAGGACCAGAGGAGGTCTGGAGCTCTCCTGCAGCTGCAGGTGAGGTGCGAGGGCCACATGAAATGGCCTGGGGGGCTGGATTCGGCAACGGGCCTTGTGTTTGACACCTGTGATCTAGGGCATTGAAACTCGTTAAATTTCAAAGCTCATACATGTCAGATCATAACAAAACATAAAATTTAGCACCTTATATTGTAAATAGGAACAAGAAACTGGGCAGTACAGACTCAGATGACTGCATCCATATTTAGCTAGTGGGGGGAGTGAAACCCATAAATGTTGACATATGAAAATAGAAACACTTTAGAACAATACTTCCATTGGTGAATTGTCTTTGAAGGCTGTGGTCTCCTTCTGTTCAGAAGACCTTAAATCAATCAACTCAGGGCATAGAACTAATCTGAGGAATAAGCATCAAAATTTTAGTAACACATTATATTTTCCTCCTAAAAATAAACCAAAGGTTAGAGATATTTAGCATACAGTAAGCATTTTGAACATTTTCTTTCTTAGATGTTTTACCAGTGCACTTTTTCTAATACCAAAAAATAGTTTGACGTCAAACTAAATGTTACCATGTGGATTTTATGTATGGTATACCATTACTATAAAAAAACGGAAAATTGTATACTCACCTTTCCGTAATTTTCCTTTCCTGTCGCATCTTCATGGCAGCATACACGTTGGGTTGTGACTCCGCCTCCACAACCTGATAGGACCACATAGCTATAAATTAGAGAGTAGACACCTGCCCCAGTATTCTCTGTAAATATATACACATGTCACCTCAGAGGGTGGGTGATTGTATGCTGCCATGAAGATGCGACAGGAAAGGAAAATTACGGAAAGGTGAGTATACAATTTTCCGTTTTCCTGTCGCATCATGGCAGCATACACGTTGGGGAGTAACTCGCCAAACTGGGTGGGAGTGCAAAAAAAACCAAATTTATTGACAAGGAACAGAAGAATTGGCCTGTATGACGGCCCTCCCAAATTCAACTGCTGCTAAGCGTGCAGCGTCTATTTTGTAATGGGAAATGAAGGTGTTTCTTGAAGACCAAGTGGCCGCTCTACAAATGGTTTCCGCTGAAACTTTACAGTAAGCTGCCCATGAAGTAGCCATTGCCCTGGTGGAATGCGCTCTAAGGTCTTCCGGGATTTGCAAGGTGCTTAAGGAGTAGGTCTTTTTGATAGTTTTCACGAGCCATGAGGCGATGGTACAGGCAGAGGCTGCCTGGCCCTTCCTGAACCCATGTGGGATGACTAAAAGGTTCTCGCATCTCCTGAAAGACTTGGTCACCGAGAGGTAATGCAGAACGTTGCCCCTAACATCCAGGGGATGAGGAACGCCCTGATCTGTGTTCAAAGCCGGGAGGTCAATCTCCTGGTTAAAGTGGAATGCAGAGGAAACCTTTGGGATAAATTTGTCTGAAGGTTTCAGGGTTAGCCTGTCTGGGTAAACCATCAGGTATGGTTCCTTGATCAGTAAAGCTTGCATTTCCGAGACCCTTTTCGCTGAAGTGATGGCAATTAGGAATGATACTTTTAGAGTCAGGTCCCAGAGGGAGGTATCTTCAAGAGGGGAGAATGGTTCTCCGGATAGAATTTCTAGGACAGTTGATAGGTCCCATGTTGGAAATGAAGGCTTTCTGGGAGGCCTTAGCTTCAGGCATGCTTTCTGGAATTGAACTACAAGAGGGTTAAGTGCCCATCTAACCCCTGTCAGAGCAGAGATGGCAGAGACTTGGACCTTCAGGGTGCTAGATCTAAGGCCTTTGTCTAGGCCTGACTGTAGAAACTCAAGCACTTGTATTGCTGATGGGGAAGAAGGGTCCCAACCTTGTTCCTGAGCAAAGGAAGAGAACTTCCCCCAGACTCTCTCGTAGGTGTTATTCGTGGAAGATTTCCTGGCTAAAAGCAGGGTTTCGACTACCTTCTGCGAACAGCCTTGATCTAGGAACCTAGACCTTTCAGTCTCCAGGCCGCTAGGTGCAATCTCTCTGGATTCGGATGTAGTAGCTGGCCCTGGGTTAGTAGATCCGTTGTCACCGGAAGAGGAATTGGATCCGCTGTGCTCAGTTGCAGGAGGGTGGCGAACCAAGGCCTCCGTGGCCAGAAGGGAATCACGGCCAGGACTAGAGCTGCTGAGTGTTTGAGCCTCAGAAGGAACTTGGCAATCAGTGGGGTTGGTGGAAAAATGTAACCTAGGCGAAAGTTCCAGGTATGCTGGAGACAATCCGTTCCCTCCGCTGAGGGGAAGGGGCTCCTCGACAGAAACCTTTGACATTTCCTGTTCTCTGGTGTTGCTGCGAGGTCTATGTCTGGATGACCCCATGTCTGGCATATGAGGGCGAAGGCCTGCGGGCTTAGACACCACTCGTTGTTGGAAACGAATGTCCTGCTGAGAGAGTCCGCCAGTTTGTTCTGAATTCCTGGAATATAAGCCGCCTTCAGGTCCTGCAGGTTCAGTTGAGCCCATCGCATCACCGGACCCACTTCCCGCATCATGGAGATGCTCTTGGTACCCCCCTGCCTGTTGATGTAGGCCACAGCTACTCGGTTGTCCATTTGGATGAGGACCTGTTTCCCTCTCAGAAGAGAGCTGAATGCCAAGAGGGCTTGGAAGGCTGCCTTCATCTCTAGGACGTTTGACACAATATCCCTGGTTCTGAAGTGCCAGCGGCCCTGAGCTGCATAATGTAGGTAGTGTGCCCCCCATCCCTCCAGACTGGCGTCCGAAGTTACTACCTCCTGATGGAGAGTGACTATCTGTTTGCATCTGCTGAGGTTGCCGGGGTGAGTCCACCACCGTAGAGATAATCTGGCTTCTTCTGAGATGCAAATCGATTGGGACATGGACCATCCGTCCCACTGGCACAGGAAGGAGGCTTGCAGAGGTCTGGTATTCCATTGCGCCCACCTGACCATTGGAATGGTTGCTGATAAGGACTCCAGCAGGCTGAGGTATGCTCTGGCCGGTAAGTATGATGCTGGAACCACATCTTTCACTTTCTGAATTAGTAGGGACAACTTCTCCCTTGGCAGTTCTACCGTGTTGGCCCGGGTGTCCAGCTCGGCTCCCAGGAAGACCATCCTCTGGGTAGGCTGAACGTTGCTCTTCTGCCAGTTGATTATCCAACCCAGACTCGTTAGGGTGGAAACTACGATCTTGCGATGTTGCACGAGTGATTCCTGGCTGTTTGAGAGGAGAAGAATGTCGTCCAGGTAATGGTGGACCCTTAGACCCTTCTCCCTCAAAGAGGCTATTACTGGAAGCAGAACCTTTGTAAATGTTCTGGGTGCCGTAGAGATCCCGAAAGGGAGGCTTCGAAATTGAAAGTGTTCCTGGCCCACCGAGAACCGCAGGAACTTCTGGAATGCCACGTGAATTGGTATGTGTAGGTAGGCATCCTGGAGATCTATGGAGAGCATCCAGTCTCCCAAGTTTATGGCCTGGAGGATAGACTGCAGGCTTTCCATCCTGAACGACTCCACTTTGATGGACCTGTTGAGTTTCTTCAGGTCTAGAACCGGCCGAAAGTCCCCTGACTTCTTTTTGACGAGGAATAGTGGAGAATAGAATCCTCTGCCTCGTTGTGTTGGCGGAACCTCTGCTATCGCTCGCTTTTGAAGCAGCTCTAGGACATAAGTTAGAACGGATAACCTTCTCTCCCCGGGAGGAGGAATACGGGTTGGGCAGAAATGATCTCTTGGGGGTCGATTTTTGAAGGCCCATCTGTGGCCGAAACTGACGGTGGCCAGGGTCCAGGTATCGTGTATGGTTTCCGTCCAGACCAGCCTGAAACTGAAAAGCCTTGCTCCTACTACTGCTGGCCGGACGGGCGCACCTTCAAAAAGTCTTCTGGTCACTGGGAGCGGAGGTCTTAGGCTTTTGGAATTTCATAAAGGAAGTTTGAGGGTTCTTCCAGTTCCTTCGGTACTCCTTCCCTGGTCTGTACGCTTTCGCGTCTCTATACCTTTCTGGGAGATTCCGCTTAAAAGGAGGGGGTCTCTGTTTGGGCCTCCTATCTGAGGGAATGAGCCCGGATTTTCCACCAGTTACCTTGGAGATGGCCGTATCTAACTTTGTTCCGAAAAGGTGCTCACCGTCAAACGGAGTACGGCACCAGTTAGACTTGGATGCCGGATCCGCCGTCCAGGGCTTCAGCCACAAAGCTCTTCTGGCCATCACTGAGGCCAACATAGACTTTGAAGCAGACCTGATGGTGTCAACTGAGGCCTCAGCCACGAAATCACCAGCCAAGCTTAACTCTTGTAATGCCTTCACAATTTTCTCTTGGTCTGCCCCCTCTAATACCAGCTTTTCCGTGTTTGACGACCAACTTGAGATGGCCCTTCCTACTGCCGCGAGTGCTATCGCAGGCCTGCATGCACCTCCGGCCGAAAGGTAAGCCCGCTTGAGATCTGTGTCGATCTTTCGGTCAAGAACGTCTCTAAACGTAACCGCATCTTCTAGCGGGAGGGTAACATGCCTGGCGAGGCGCATTAAAGATGCGTCCACTACCGGAGGGGATACCAGAGGGTTCACTTTAGGCTCCTTGAGTGGGTACAGCTTCTGGAGTCTGTTGTTCAGACTAGATTTTTTCTCTGGTCTCTGCCACTCTTCTTTGATTAAATCTTCCAGCTCATCGATGAACGGAAAGGTTTCAGGCTCCTTTTTAAGCTGAGGAAAATATTTTCTCTGCTTTGGCTGGACTTCCTGGGGTTCCTCCCATCCTATTGCCTCCTTGACCGATTTAACAAATGGTTCTATAAAGCCAAAGTCGAATCCTGCCGACACCTCCAGGCCTTCATTATCAGATAGGGAGTCTTGCTCCTTTGATGTGCTGGCCCGGGCTGGAGAGGTAATGGTGGAGAGATCCACATCTGGTATTGAGGCCTGAGGGGCTGAGTCCCCGACTTCTGAGGCTCTCTCTCTTGTGGCCTCTTCTAGGCATCTCTGACAAACCAGCTTATCCGGAAGAGCCGCTGTACCACAGATCCAGCATGCGTTCCCGGCGGGACGGGAATGGCGTACAGGGGAGCGGTGCCTACGTGAGGACGACCTTCTGTGGCGGGATCGACCATGCCGAGAACGTGATCTGGAGCGGCTTCTTCTGCGGCTTCCTCTTGAGCGACTTCTCCTATGGTAGGAGCGGCTCCGTCTATGTCTGGAGCGACTTCTCCTGCGTGAGGACTCTCTATGTCTTGACGCAGACGTTCCTGAGGACCTGGTAGGGCTGACCAATTTAGGTAGCGTTAGAAGTGCTCTCTTTTTCAATCTTCTCTACTTACCCACTTCTTCCCCCCCTTACCTAGTCGGCTGGCGGTGATCTGCTGGGGCAGCGGTCTCCATGGTGAGTAGGTTGGAAACCTGCAAGGGAAAGACATGCAGCAATGTAGAAACTGACCCAGCCTGGACGGGGGGGGGGAAGACCCACCTTTGTAGAGCGTTTTCCTTTGCTATGGATCGCAGAGCAGGCGTCTGTAGCGTGCAGCAACCATCAGCAGCCTCCACAGCAATGCTGTGGTTTTTTAAATCTGCCGCCATTAGCGTCGGACGCCCACGCATGCGCAGTAGCGCCGCGAGGTGCCCGGCGCCATCTTGGAGACTGGCAAATAGCTTAGAAGCGCCCAAAGAGCCGTACTGCGCATGCGCGAGGACGCCGAGAATGCTCGGCGGTCCCCCACAGCACTGCATGGACCACAGAGCCCAGCAGGACACCCACGGTATGCCGGAGAGGGGGGAATGGAGACCGCTGCACACAATGAAGCCTGTTTAAGGCTTACTGTCTTGAGGCCATATAGATGGTTCCCTGGCCAATCCTCCAGCAAGCCTGTTTAAGGCTTTTGCGGGCTGTTGCACTTGAAGCCTGTTTAAGGCTTGTCTTCTGGCAAACAGTTTAAGATGAGATGAGTGCCCCTGAGACCACCAGAGTGGGGCTCCTTCCATTTAGCTCGTTTAGAGGCTGTACAAGAAGGACTTCCACCCAGGAGAGGCTAGAACCTGGCTGGGGCGAAGCGGTAAGGGGGTGCTGATCCGTGCGTCCTGACAGGTGAGGAAAAATAAGAGAATACTGGGGCAGGTGTCTACTCTCTAATTTATAGCTATGTGGTCCTATCAGGTTGTGGAGGCGGAGTCACAACCCAACGTGTATGCTGCCATGATGCGACAGGAAAACTATTATTCACCATGGTTAAAAATGAGCAGCTCAAAAAAACTATTTTTTTTTTATAAGTTCCCCTTTGTCTTGCAAGACAGTTATACTTCACCATACTGAGCACATTGGAAAACTTCTTCAAAAACTGTTTCTTCTATGGAAACAAAGATTACCGTTAATACACAGACACATATAAATATACATTATTAGGAGGTATTTTACTTTCTTTTTTCTTTTTTTTTTCGTTTACAGTTCACTCAGCTCACTCAATTTGCATGACAATACAGCTGTTCACACACACACACACAAGCCATGCAATTTAACCCCGTGTCAAAGAAAAGGGGGGGGGGGCTTGTTGCTCCTTTAAACTATAAAACACCATTCCTTATTTTTAAACTTTAATCAGTGAAAAAGTTTTTTTTTTTTTTTTTTTTACGTCACTAATCTTTTAACATTTCACTTTAATTATTTTTTAAATTTTATTAAGTGTATTGGGTATGGCTCCAATGACCACATGATTAGCCACCCTAGGAAGTATTTAAATTAACGATTTAACGATTGCACACGATTTTACATGATTTTACAATTTTTTTTATATCCAAATTATATAGATCAAATTGTTCTTTTAAGTCAGAAATAAAACTTTTAGTCTTTTTAAGGTCACACTTTACAGACAAAATATTTTTCTTGCTTCTAAAAGTTGCAATGGCCAACATTCCACTGACTTGTTACCTGTAATTGTCCATGTGACAATGTCCCATCATTTTAAAACATACATAACAAACACAAAACACAATCATCATGCCACCCATATTCATACTGTGTTACTATTATTTCACATTCATCAGTCCCTACCCTCAAGGAGCTTACAATCCTAAGGTCCCTAACTCACATTCATACATACACTAGGGACAATTTAGACAGGATCTAATTAACCTACCAGTATTTCTCCAGAGTGTAGGAGTACCCGGAGGAAACCCATGCAGGCACAGGGAGAACACGCAAACTCCATGTAGGTAAAGTCCTGGTTTGGATAAACTGTTTTGCTGATACAGCACTTTGGGCATATTAATACAACTAACATGACATAACAATCCATGGATCTCACAAACATATATACAAACATAACTCTCACACTTAGCCAACTATATCCTGTAGACAAAAATATTTCCCTAATAAAACTGCACTTACCCTTCTCTTTTTTTTTTTTTTTTTTTATAAGTTAACTCATCTATAATGGGCTCTAATCCATGTGTCTACTTAGGTCATTATAAGTGCGCTGGGTGGTAGGGTATTATGTGCTTGCAGTTATTTTAGCAATGTTATTATTAGGTTCAAATTCATATACAGGACAATAAGTTTCTTTCATTTCCTTTTTTCAACATTTTTGTCATTTGTTTTAGCCTTCTAGTGGTACAAAACCCCTGTGTGCTTTGGTTCCATTCCTTGAGGGACTCAGCCACTCCTGTTAATAGGGGTTCAGTTACACAAACTGAATGGGGTCACACAGACAGCCCAAAGGAGCTCCTGTGGGATCACACCGATCCCAATCTGGGGTGTACTCAGTGGCACAATTCCCCATCTCACACAGTGGTGAGACTTCCTCACGAATTCATCTATTCCTAGGTCCCCACATCACACAGACACAGTGAACCTAAGTATTAGCAGGAACTGTATATCTGGCTCCCAATCTCGGCCAAGGATCTATACTAGACTATACACTGCACAAATCAGCCACACAGACTGACAGGCACACAACTGAACAGGGGGGGGGGGGGGGGTTGTGGTTTAGTCACAGAAGCTGCTAAAAAAAAGGAAACTCTGGATTTAGGATGTAAAAACACACTCCTTTCTAAATAGAAACAGTCCACTTATATGCAAGATACATGGCAGCACATATGACAGGCACACAACTGAATAGGGGTTCAGTTACACAAACTGAATTGGGTCATACAGACAGATTAAAACAGTTCAAGAATGTAAAAAGCACTCCCTTAGACAAGCCACTCATGCAGGACACACACAGCATCACATATTCCAACAAATTGTGCAGTACAGTAGCCAAAGAAATCTCAATAGGAGAAAATTCTAGAGTATAGAATCTGACAGTTCTGCTTCCCTAAAGTCTTCCACATCAGTTTATAGGCACTGTGCAGAATAGGAGAGATAGTACTTCTGCTTGTTGTGTAGTTTCATGGAGAACTACACAGACAAGAAAATGAAGACAGAGTTTCTTTCAAAACTGGTACTAAGGATTACCACGCATAGTACCTTATCAGCCACAGCCTATGAATGATCCCTTGAGTCCGAAGACCCGATTCCTGACCTGGACGGTCCCCCGACACAGGAAATGCAGAAATCCTATCTAAGCACACATTGCACCTGAAATAGGGCAAGCCATTCACACAGAACACACACTTGCAAGGACAGTAATAAGTACAGATAGTATGGAAAGGTAAAAAAAACGTAAAAAAATAACAAAATTCAACAGTCAAGGTTCTTGGAAAGTCTACATGACACCAACTTACGCAAATCAGTACAGCACAAGGGGAAATCACAGTAAGCAGAAAGTTAGCTTACCTTAGCCAGTTTCCAGCTTGTGTTGTCCTGTTCAACGTCTCAGCGGCATCTGCAAAGTATCAATTGATAGGGAAATCCCAGAACTTGGGGGTTTCCAATAACATTTTGACTGCTGAACCACATTCAAAAAGATATATTTAATATTCAAGCCTATAGTTTTAGCACCCATAGGCAGGGAGAACAATACAGTAAGTACATGGTGACATTCAATTTGATTGTTCTGTCTGAGGCTGGGAGCCTAACTTCATTTTATACTCTATACAAAGGTGGGGGCTACCTTGTAAGTCTCTTTGAAGTCCTGATTAAATTGTTGGTCGTTTACATTGCTAAACGGATGGTCAATTAACATATACATGTCACTTCCCAATCTTTGTGGGAAATCAGAGATAAACCTTTCCACAGCTGAAGGTGTGAATGGCATTTGACCACAACCAAAAACAGCTTTTATATTATATGACTAACATAGTTGCATCCAGTATATCTGGTTAATCAGAATACATGTTTTGATAATCATAACTAAATGTTTGATAAATAAATAGCTATTCCATTTACCCTATCAGGTAGGGGTGCAACGGATCAAAAAACTCACGGATCGGATCGATCCTCGGATCGGATCATTTTCGGATCAGCAAAAAAACCCCCAAAAAAACAAAACACACAAATCTTGTTACACCCACCGGAGTTTTAGATTTAAAAGCTATTTTCAATGTGAAAATCAGAGGTGTTCTGTCACATTAGCAACCATGTAAGGTCAGCAGGTTTGCTGTTGCTTTTAAAATCTAACATCTAAACAGTCCGTCCGATCTACAAATACTGTATTTATGCATATAAGCTCGGTTTTGTGTTGAAAATAGCGTTTAAATATATTGTATACTCCCCATGCACGTAAGCAGGTTGCCTACAGAAGATTGGTTTTAGTTAGTGGCTTGCCCACGCTGGAGGGAAAGAGTTGATAACTATAAATACAGAAAAAGGAGGAAGGAAAAATGGAAGTGAGGCTTGACATAGCAAATGATGATTCATGGCATATAATAAACAGAATTCATAAGATTTATTTTCACAATCATGTTAGACATACCATATATATAAAATACCAATATAACTACTAGAAGAATACCCTACTATGCAAAGGGGGTACATATAAAGTGCACTAAGGAATACCTTAGTGAAAAAGGTGACTTATACCAAGACAACTCATGCTACATGAATAACATGATATGTGAAAAAATAAATCAATAAATAATCTAATATAAACCTGAATAAACTCAGTGAAAGATGACCAAGTGCACAATAAAATTACATATGAAGACCAAAGCTAGCAAGTATGTTAAAAATATAGCAAATGCATATAATTTTGATAAGTCCAAGAGTGCTTAAACAGGTATTCACACGGTGTTGTTACTCCAAAGAACTGTGATATCACATGGGCCACCACCAGTGAACAAAAGGAGGCTTACCAGATGTCGATGACCTGGAGAGGCTTACGCCCCCCAAGTCATATAGGCTTGTAAGTCAACTGACCTAATGGATTACCGGACTAAGCTGGCACAACAGATCTTGGGTCGAACCACCGACTTGACACAGACGTTAAGGGTCATCAAATTTGAAGATAGTATTTCAGTAAGATAAAGGCTCGGTGTTCAAAAGCCATGCATAGATAAATGAAAAATTCCCATAGCGTGATACCGTTTGAATAGGTTTTATTAAAAGAAAGGTGGTAAACTTACATGTTAGAGGATCATCAAATAGGCTGAATAAATACAGGAACAAGAGCGGTATGTGTATGTGGGTTCACCCGACGCGTTTCAACTAAAAAGCCGTCATCTGGGGTGCGGACCCCACAAACACCACTGCTTATAAATCCTCAATGACCCCACAAAAACAATGCATAATACCGGAAGTGAGCGTTATTTGCGTCACTTCCGGTTATTAAACCAGAAGTGTAGAGCAAAATTAGATATCTAAATATAATAGAAATAGATATAATCTATATATGTGTGGAAAAAAATTGATTATATAATATGCTACGCGAGACGCAGCCATATTTCAAACAACTATACCCACATCCAGGTGCTGAACCAGGGAAAAAAGACCACTAGATGGCACTACCAAAAAGAAAAAATATAAATAAAAATGGTATTATATAAATTATAATTGTAAATAGATAATACATTGTTCAATATGGGGCCATCAATTACATACAAGAGTAATAAAAATAATTATATAGATTAAATATTGATTAAATATTTCAATATTTATAAAAGTATCAGATACTCATAAATATTTAATCTATATAATTATTTTTAATACTCTTGTATGTAACTGATGGCCCCATCTCGAGCAGGCCATGTCATCTGACTTGGAGTAGTCTTGTCATGTGCTGCTACCCACATCGAGGCTTGGTCTAGTCCAGGGACCTTGCGTCATGATGTCGCGAACGGCCGCGCTGTTTGTCCCATTTCAAAGCGAGGCGTGGTTCCATCTCCTAGCTATAAAGCTATGGAGATCTGATATAGTGACGTCACGAATCAGCCTCATAACGAGGCTTGGACCCGCTCCAACTTTAATCGCAATACCTGCCTTTAAGATTCTGTGTATATCGGCGGATATGTGTGTATGCATAATACTTCTAGTATTATGCATTGTTTTTGTGGGGTCATTAAGGATTTATAAGCGGTGGTGTTTGTGGGGTCCACACCCCAGATGACGGCTTTTTAGTTGAAACGCGCGTCGGGTGGACCCACATACACATACTGCTCTTGTTCCTGTATTTATTCAGCCTATTTGATGATCCTCTAACATGTGAGTTTACAACCTTTCTTTTAATAAAACCTATTCAAACGTTCAGACAGTTCAATCAATATGAAAAACAATGATGAAAATGAGAGAGATGGATTACTTCCATCACCATCAGGATTTAGGAAAAAAGGTTCTAAGTCACCTCCAACATTAAAATATGTGACTTCACTTTTAATAGATGAAAGTGGAAGGCCATGGATACATGGTTTATTAAATGGCAAGAATACTAAATGGTTAATAGATTTAGGATCTGAACCCAGTTTAACTAAAAACAAATTACATGTGAATATTGATTCTCCAAAATGTAATTTAATTGGTTTCAATGGAAAAGGAAATACAGTTGCAGCTAAAGTTTCTGATGTGAATTTCGAGATTCCAGGAGTTTTTAAAACTAAAATAGACATCTGGCGTTGCCAAAATACAAAGAATATTTTATTCATGGATGTGATTAGTAAATTAGATTGGATTATTGATTTAAGTAATTCTACTATATGGAAAGATTCATCTAGGCCCAAATCTATGTTAATAGATTCTTCCATGTACAATAATGTTGGAAGTATTTGTACAGCAGTCGCTGACATGTCTTCAGATTTTAATTTGCCACACACAGTAACCAATCTCGAATTGGAACAATCGATAAGAGCACATAAAAGTCTTTGGAGTCAGAACAAAATGGATACAGGTTTGTTTAAAGATATTGAAATAGAAATACAAGGAAGAGAACCTGAACCCCAAATTCAAAATAAGTTGCCACAAGAATCAATAGGTCCAGTTTCTGACATTGTACAATCATTTTTACAACAAGGAATATTAAAGAAGGCACAATCAGTGGTAAATAATTGTATTTGGCCTATCAAGAATGCTGATGATTTGTATTCTTTATCAGTTGATTTAAGATCACTGAATAAATGCATTACAAATAACAAACCTTTTGTTCCTAATTTAAATTTAATGTCACACATGGATGCCAAGGCCAAAGTATTTTCAGTATTGGAAATCTCCAATAGTCATTCTTCAGTACCAGTAACAAACAGCTGTCATTATAAACTTGCTTTCAGATTTAATAAAGAAACTTATGCATTCACGAGAATAATTCCAGAAATGGAAATTAGTGACGGAATAGTGCACGAGTGCTTGGAGAAAGTTTTATCAAGATTTTCTAGACCAAAATGTATTTTCCAGCATGTGGACAAAATTTTGCTGTCTGCCCAAAATACAGAGGAACATGTCACTCTGTTGACAGAGTTATTTGCTCTGTTACAAACAGCAGGGCTGAAATTGAACACAGAGTCAGTTCAGTTAATGAAAAATAAAGTTAATTTTCTTCATATGCAAATTAATCATGGACAGAGAAAGTTATCACAGGAAAAAGTTAGAAACATTTCTGCTATTCCAGTTCCAACATCTTACAAGGCATTATATCAATTTTTGAGTGAGGTAAATTCTTGCAAAATTTTTTACAGGAATGTGATGATAAAGTTCAACCATTATTTGATTTCCTGAAACAAAAAGATGTTGTGTTTGATCAATGGTCTCAAACCCATACAGATGTTTTTGAAATGTTGAAAAAAGATTTGCAGAATGCTGTTTCATTGCATACAATCGAAATTGGAATATCTATGCCTGTTTTATTGTCTACTAAGGTATCTGAGAATTCCATCTCAGTAATTTTATTTCAGGTAAAAGATGGTGAACCGAAAATAATAGGTTTTTTCTCCAGAGGTTTGACAAATATGGAAAAGACTTTTGACACAAATATGAAGCAATTGTTAAGTGTTTATTTTGCAGTCAAAATAACAGAAAAGATTGTGAGATCTAGTAGGATCATATTATGGACACCTGATTTGTAATTAAATATTATTTTAAAGAGAATTCAGTCAGGAGAATTATATGACAAATATTGCCCATTTTTTAAAACTTTACAATCTAAACCCTAATGCCCCGTACACACGGTCGGATTTTCCGATAGAAAATGTCCGATCGGAGCGCGTTGTCGGAAATTCCGACCGTGTGTGGGCTCCATCGGACATAGTTACATAGTTACATAGTAGGTGAGGTTGAAAAAAGACACAAGTCCATCAAGTCCAACCTATGTGTGTGATTATGTGTCAGTAGTACATTACATATCCCTGTATATTGCGGTCATTCAGGTGATTATCTAATAGTTTCTTGAAGCTAACAATGCTCCTCGCTGAGACCACCGCCTGTGGAAGGGAATTCCACATCCTTGCCGCTCTTACAGTAAAGAACCCTCTACGTAGTTTAAGGTTAAACCTCTTTTCTTCTAATTTTAATGAGTGGCCACGAGTCTTATTAAACTCTCTTCTGCGAAAAAGTTTTATCCCTATTGTGGGGTCACCAGTACAGTATTTGTAAATTGAAATCATATCCCCTCTCAAGCGTCTCTTCTCCAGAGAGAATAAGTTCAGTGCTCGCAACCTTTCCTCATAACTAAGATCCTCCAGACCCTTTATTAGCTTTGTTGCCCTTCTTTGTACTCGCTCCATTTCCAGTACGTCCCTCCTGAGGACTGGTGCCCAGAACTGGACAGCATACTCCAGGTGCGGGCGGACCAGAGTCTTGTAGAGCGGGAGAATTATTGTTTTATCTCTGCAGTTGATCCCCCTTTTAATGCATGCCAATATTCTGTTTGCTTTATTAGCAGCAGCTTGGCATTGCATGCCATTGCTGAGCCTATCTACTAGGACCCCCAGGTCCTTTTCCATCCTAGATTCCCCCAGAGGTTTTCCCCCCAGTGTATAGATTGCATTCATATTCTTCCACCCAAATGCATTATTTTACATTTTTCTACATTGAACCTCATTTGCCATGTAGTCGCCCACCCCATTAATTTGTTCAGGTCTTTTTGCAAGATTTCCACATCCTGCGGAGAAGTTATTGCCCTGCTTAGCTTAGTATCGTCTGCAAATACAGAGATTGAACTGTTTATCCCATCCTCCAGGTCGTTTATGAACAAATTAAATAGGATTGGTCCCAGCACAGAACCTTGGGGAACCCCACTACCCACCCCTGACCATTCTGAGTACTCCCCATTTATCACCACCCTCTGAACTCGCCCTTGTAGCCAGTTTTCAATCCATGTACTCACCCTATGGTCCATGCCAACGCACCTTATTTTGTACAGTAAACGTTTATGGGGAACTGTGTCAAATGCTTTTGCAAAATCCAGATACACCACGTCTACGGGCCTTCCTTTATCTAGATGGCAACTCACCTCCTCATAGAAGGTTAATAGATTGGTTTGGCAAGAACGATTCTTCATGAATCCATGCTGATTACTGCTAATATCATTCTTATTACTAAAATCTTGTATATAGTCCCTTATCATCCCCTCCAAGAGTTTACATACTATTGATGTTAGGCTAACTGGTCTGTAATTCCCAGGGATGTTTTTTGGGCCCTTTTTAAATATTGGTGCTACATTGGCTTTTCTCCAATCAGCTGGTACCATTCCAGTCAATAGACTGTCTGTAAAAATTAGGAACAACGGTCTGGCAATCACCTGACTGAGTTCCCTAAGTACCCTCGGATGCAAGCCATCTGGTCCCGGTGATTTATTAATGTTAAGTTTCTCAAGTCTAATTTTAATTCCGTCCTCTGTTAACCATGTAGGTGCTTCCTGTGTTGTGTCATGAGGATAAACACTGCAGTTTTGGTTACTGAAGCCCCCCGATTCACTCGTGAAGACTGAGGAGAAGAATAAATTCAATACCTTTGCCATCTCCCCATCCTTTGTAACCAGATGTCCTTCCTCATTCTTTATGGGGCCAATATGGTCTGTCCTCCCTTTTTTACTGTTTACATACTTAAAGAATTTCTTGGGATTTTTTTTGCTCTCCTCCGCTATGTGTCTTTCATGTTCTATCTTAGCCATCCTAATTGCACCCTTACATTTCTTGTTGCATTCTTTATAAATTCTGAATGCTGTGGATGATCCCTCAACCTTGTATTTTTTGAAGGCCTTCTCCTTTGCTTTTATATGCATTTTTACATTGGAGTTAAGCCATCCAGGATGTTTGTTCGCTCTTTTAAATTTATTACCCAATGGGATACATTGGCTAATGCCCTTATTTAGTATGCTCTTAAAGCAAACCCATCTCTCCTCCGTATTCTTTGTTCCTAATATTTTATCCCAATTTATGCCTTTTAGCAAGGTTTGTAGTTTAGGGAAGTTGGCTCTTTTGAAATTCAGTGTCTTTGTGTTCCCTTCATGTTTCCTATTTGTGTGATTTATACTGAAACTAATTGACCTGTGATCGCTGTTACCTAAATTGCCCCGTATTTCCACATCTGTTATCAGGTCTGTATTGTTGGTAATCAGTAGATCTAGTAAGGCTTTATTTCTAGTTGGTGCGTCTACCATCTGACCCATAAAATTGTCCAGCAAGACAATAAGGAACTGGCAAGCCTTAAATGAATGCTATTGGCCACTGCCCCGTTTATAGTCCCTACGTACGTGTTTTACGTCACCGCGTTTAGAAACGATCGGATTTTCTGACAACTTTGTGTGACCGTGTGTATGCAAGACAAGTTTGAGCCAACATCCGTCGGAAAAAATCCTAGGATTTTGTTGTCGGAATGTCCGAACAAAGTCCGACCGTGTGTACGGGGCAATAGAGGTAGATGTGATAACAGAACATTCTCAGTTAAATTTATTCAGAAAGCCTGTAAATGGGATTGTTAGAACAAGTGCTGAGAGATGCTTTGAGACAGGATTTGTCAATAATATTAAGAATTGTTCAACAGGTCTTTCTATGTGTTACCCAAAGAATGGTTATGCTATTTGGCAAAAATTCTAAAGAAAATGCTGAATTGAAAAATGCTAGAAGTACAGTACAGCATGCATTACTCTGAAATATTAAAGAGGATAAGTGAATGAATACAATTTGCTTTAATCTTCTGGGTTGATTTAAAATCTTTTCTTTGGTTTGTGAAAACAAGATTTTATATCATGACTAAAAAAAAGAGACATTGCGTCCTGTTGTTTAAATACACAGAATAATAAATTAGGAGTATAGGTCAGTTTAAGAAAAATAGAGCAAAGTAAGGTAATTAGAAATGTTATTATTAAAATATGGTTTGTATGTCATAATAAAATATTTGAATTTTGGTATGTAAAATGAATAAGTAAATGAAGATATATTTTGTATTTAAATTCTCAATAATGATACTGCATTCTTTTTTAGGATCTGATTTGTAAGTCCCCAAAAGAAAGAAATTTAATATTTCTAGAAATCTTGAAGTTTAAGAATATCAGTTCTGGGAGAAGAATTGACAGAAGAGATTCATTTGTTATAATTATTGTTGTTGTTTTAATGCTCAATAAAGTTTTTCCAACTTTATAGAGTGCAGGAAGAAGAAGAAGAAGAGAAAACTCTCTAGAACCTCTGATAAGAGAGGAAATTCTCAAAACAATGGACTTTTGATTTTTTTTGACTACTGATGAAATAATTTATCCATCAGGTATATTGCAGTTTTTATATATCATTTTTATGTGACAGGACATGTTTATCATATCAAGATAATATATTTTTTACACATAAGTTTTACAATAATATATAGTGTATTTTCAGAGTTGAAAGGGTTAAACATCCTTATAATAGAGTTATTCTAGTTAGAGGGAACATCTGGTGTTAATTAAGACAGAGTACATTTTTCTTAAAGGTACATAAACAAGATAGGATTAACTTTACATTGTAATATGTATTTAATTTTGAAATCATCTCACATATATGAACAAATTGAAGTTAAGAACATATTTTATGTTTAATTTTGACAAGGTTATTAGAAAGGTTTTATGAATTATAGATTTATGCTAAACACAATTTGGAGGGAAAATATGAAACATAAATTTCTGAATTAATATCTATATTTCAAAGTATTGTACAACAATCTTACATACGGTATATGAATTATGAAATTAAGGGATTTGATTTGGTAAAAGAAAATAATAAGGGTGAAAATATTTTTTATGGTATTTGAAGCAAAAGGTTTATGAATTCACTTTTCCTTATATAGAATCAAATTAATATATATTTAAGTCAATTATTTTAAGATCTTTGAGTATGGATGGATACGGATGTGATGCATTTGAGGTATAAATGGATTTAGATTTATATGGATTTAAAAATGATAAGATTATTAATCTATCATTTTGAGAGGGAAATGTTAAATCAGAATTTATGGATGAGATCTTAAGAAATTGAATTGTATATATAAATATAATATATATATATATATATATATATATATATATATATATATATATATATATATATATATATATATCTTCTATGTATGGAAAGGTGAAGTTATATAAGGTTTTTATACTCGTAAAAGTTTATGCTGGTATAGGCTTCATATGCATTTCTTGGGAGAGCTTCATCTCACATATGGATATAATTTAGAGTAAGTCGACCATTCACCTCCCCCATCGTAAGAGATAAGGTTACAGTCTTTTCCAAAGACACAAAGTTCCAGTATGTTAAGAATATAAACTGTTTCTTTACATTGGTTGGTGACCACCGCTCCAGGTAACTGGGTTTAAATTTCCCGTCCTCCGCTGGGTGAATGGTTGTGAGAGCTCCAGGTGCTGGCGATTGCTATTCCAATGGTATAGGTGCAATGAAAAATCTGGACTGCCGCACTCCGGATTGGAATAATAAAGGTAAAATCTTCTTTATTGAAAAAATGACATGGTATAAAATGCGTACATTGCTCTGTTGAAGTGATACAGCATAACTGCTGACGCGTTTCACGCTCCCATAGAGCGCTTACTCATAGCTGGTTTGTACAACAATGAAAGTCACTTATATACACATTATACGTCTCACACATGACCCCATACTGATTGTATAACTCTAAACAGCTGATCGTTAGATTGTATGGCCTCTTAACATAGAGTTAATTGGGTGTGTGTTTTATGGTGGAGTGTTTATTGAAGACGTGAATGTGCAGACAAGATGTTTCTATAGACAATACAAAAATATCCATAAATAAAAAGTTTATATTGTTTTTAAAAGTCTTTTGAAGAAGGAAAGTTAGGAAGATATAAAGTTTCCTTTCTTTCCACGGGACTGAGATAGGTGCTAAAACTAGTGCTTAGATGTATAAACATGTAAACCATTCTATAAATGAATGCAGGTATATATGAGCCATATGGCCCAGCAGCCAAGGCATAGTGTGAAAGATATCATATGTCTACTCAGTTTACAAAAAATTTTTTTTTTTTTATATATAAATAAAAATATTGTAAAGGTTATTATGAGGAGACACTGTGAAAAACCACTGTGTTTTGTAAACGATAAAATCTTACATGTGGGGGTCTGTGACAGTGTTTGCATGACTTTCAAATTTCATGACTTTATGTGAACTCTACCAGATTTGAAATGCAAACAAGGTGTATGCATATATGGTGTGTGGATGCTTTTTTAGTAATCTGAACTCCACAAGGAAAAAAAAAAAAAAAAAAGTATTTTATAAATGCATGTATATGTGCATTTATGTGTATCATAAATGTAAAAGGTGAAAATGAAAAATAAAGTGGAGATCAACATAAAACGTGAAGGGTGCATGTGTATATATATATATATATATCTATCATCGTGAAAGTATATATAGAATATATATAAAATGAAACAAAGTGGAAACTAAACCATGTGTTTGTGTCTTGACTGAAAGACACGATCAATAAATGGTCTATGTCTGAGTGTATGTTTCCCATGCAATCTCCTACACATATACCTGTCGAGCTTGTAATACACGTACAGGAAATAAATGGTAATAAAAAATATCATGCACTAATAATTCTGTGGTTCAAACTCTCAAAAATATATGTCTTTGAAAGCGTGTGCTTATCCACCTGATAACATTCACTGTGGTTAAACGATAAAATGAACGTTTACTAAGCGTGTTGTTTTGAAGCAATCTCATCTCTTGGTGTGCCGTCTTCATGTGTATGGGCAGAACTATATGAGGTAAAGAAGATAAGTGTTACGTCCAAATGTGTTATCGTCCCCCTCATCCATCCAAAGTATGGCATTAAAATACACATATTTCTAAGTAAATACCAATTCAAGTGGATGAGTGACAAGACAGACATACGGACGGTGTATCTCCTTACTCGCTGCAACCCCTGGTATAGGATAGTGTGTATGTGGGCCCCCTGAAGGTGAAAAATGGACTTATGCATTCAAAATCGTGAGGGCTATTCCTACAAATTTGGTGTTGTAGCTTGCTTACAGCAACCGTTGGACAGTGGTGTCTGATTGGAGATGAAGAATAAATAAATAAATAACCAAACGGACAAACCAAAAGTTGGTAAATATGACCCATAATGTCCTTTTGGTATGAATGTATAAATATATCCCCAATCGTCCATCCATGTAAAGAAATAAATACAAGAACCTCATCAAGGTTCTGTTTTGAAGAGAGGAAAAGAAGGAATATTTCAGCCAGACTGTATATAGCCAAGCTCTTGGATAGTTGCAATTTAAGCTCTTATGCGATTTTTTTGATAGGGGTTAGTGGATAAATGGATGGCTAAAGGGAGAGGTGAGAGGACAGGGGTATAGATATATTGCTAGACATGTCTCTCAGAAATATTATTCATAAAAATGTGAAACGTCCCACTCAAAGTTTAACCCCCGTGGGATTCTAGTGTCTAATGAGAATATCCAAAGGACTTCTCGTTTACACAATATCTGGAATCTGTCTCCTCCCCTCACTGGTGTCCTGATTTTCTCAATCCCTTGGATAACTAAACTGGAGGTGTTTTTGTGGTGTGTGAAAATCTAGTGTTTTGATACATTTGTTAAAATCTCTTTCTCAATATTATACAGGTGATCATGTAGCCTATCTCTGAGACGTCGTGTTGTGCGTCCAACATATTGTACCTGGCAGCTGGTGCATGTAATGACATACACCACAAATTTGGTGTTACAGTTTATAAAAGCGGGGATCAAAAACTCTTTTTGGCTGCTGCATGATCTTATGTATTGGCCGGTTTTGATATACCCGCAATAATTGCAAGTTTTTATTCCACATTTGAAATTGCCTGTGAAATTAAGCCAATTTGTTTTGGTACGTTTGGTTGTAAATAGGCTAGGAGACAGTGAGCGTCCCAGCGTGGGTGCTTTGCGAGAAACAACCTCGATCCCTTTGAAGGGGATGTTGTTGTATATTGGGTCATTGTACAGTACCGGAAGATGTTTCACGATAATTTTCTTTATTATGTTAAATTCTGTACTGTATGGGGTGGAAAAGACTAGAGTCCTAGGGGATGTTTCTCTTTTATGTTGGGTTTTTCTATGTGGTTTCTTGTTTAGAAGCGTGGACCTGGGAATAGATTTTACTGTATTGAGTGCTTTTAATATAGATGCATCTTTGTAACCTTGAGTTTTAAACCTATGTGCCATTTGTTCGGCCTCTGCTTCAAAAACCTCAGGGGAACTACATAGACGCTTTAACCTCAAGAACTGGCTATATGGTATGCCTGTGATAGTGTGTTTAGGGTGTGCTGAATCGGCTCTGAGTAAAGTGTTGCCGCTGAGAGGTTTTCTATACAAACTGGATTGGATGGTGTCTCCAGAGCCTGTCAGTTTCACATCCAAAAAGTCTATGGAGCTGACCTGCAGATTTCCAGTGAACTTCAAATTAAGTGAATTATCATTAAAGTATGTAAACCATCTGTCCAAATCTGCCTCTCCATCTGATGTAATGAACAATAAGTCATCTATAAAGCGACAGAAAAAGACAGTGTCTTTACGGTGGGGACTATCTGGTCCAAAGATGCGGGACCTCTCCCACCAGCCCATATAAATATTGGCCAGTGAGGGGGAAAACTTGGCTCCCATGGAGGCCCCGCATTTCTGGAGAAAATAGTCCCCGTCGAACATAAAAAAATTGTGTGTTAAAAGGTACTCTAGAGCTTGCACAATAAACTCCTGAAGTATCAGGGAAGCTTTACCTGTTTTTCTAAGAAAGTAAATGACTGCCTGGATCCCCAGATGGTGTGGGATGCTAGAGTATAAACTCATCACATCACAGCTGATCCATCTGAAGTTGTTTTCCCATTTGATGTTTTTGAGTTTATTTAGCAAATCGTTTGTGTCTTTTATGTAACCAGGGAGACTAGTGGGTATTGGTTGTAGATGAGAGTCAACCCACTCTCCCAAGCGTTCATTTAAAGAGCCTATACCTGCCACTATAGGTCGTCCTGTAAGGGGATTTAACCCCTTGTGAATCTTTGGTAAGTGATGGAACACTGGTGTTATGGGGTTTTCTGGAATGAGAAATTCTTTCTCCCTAGGGGTAAATATACCAACCTGTATAGCTCTATCTATGAGTGTAGAGAGTTTGTTTTTGAAGGAAGTGGTGGGGTTGGAAGACAGTCTCTGGTATGTATGTTCGTCAGTCAATTGGCGTAAGGCTTCACTTTTGTAAGCTTCTGCATCTAAGACTGCTACCATACCCCCCTTGTCTGCATTCCTGATGACTATCTGATCATCCATGGAGAGTCGGTTGTCTCTCCCTGGTGGTCAGATTGTCCTGTGCAAACTTGTTTTTATTGCAACTGTGAGCCAGGTGTACCAGGTCTCCCTCTACCATTTTTTGGAATGTGTCAAGATCTTTGCCCCTGGCTGCCACCGGATAAAAATCTGATCTGCCCCTAGAGATATCAATGTGAACATCCGTGGGGTCCAGGGGGAAAGAATCTGACTCATGCGCCAAATCAGTCAAATCTTGTAAAGCACAATTGTCTACAAATAAAATAGGTGAAGACAAGGACTCACCTGTGTCACAGCTGTCTATGGACCCATTGAACTCATCTACTGTGCAATCAAAAACATGTTACCTAAGAGTAAGTGTCCTTGCAAATCTGTTAATGTCCAAAATCGTTTCAAAAAGATTGAAGTGTCTGGTCGGACAAAAATTCAGGCCTTTTGCTAGGAGGTCAATTTCTTCTGTGTTCAGTGGTCTCTTTGACAAGTTGATCACACTATGTTTTACTTCCTCTGCATTTTCTCTCGCAGTGTGTAGCGTGAGTTGCTCGTGGCGCCTGTGTTTCCTACCGCCTCTTCTTGTCTTCTTGAAGATGACTTCTTTTTCTTTTTTGGTCTGGACCTGTGAGGGTTTCCAGAGGCTTGGCTTTTGGTAGATCTGATGGGCTCCGATGGGGTTAAAGATCTGTCCAGTGACGAGTTGGATGCGGTACGTGCTAGAGTGTTATCGGCCGACTCTCCTTCATGATCGGAAAAACTCACTCGTTTGCCTCGATTTTTACGGGATTTGCTGGAATTATGAAATGACCTATTCCAGGTATAAACGCTGTTGCTTTGGTAGTCATCTTTATCTCGGGCCATTTTGCCCTTCTTGGTGTCAATTACTGCTTTTTCCATTCGGTCCAATTTTCTATTTAGCTTTTCATCAAGTTCAGCAAAACCTTTAGATGTTTGTGAGGTGGTGAGTTCTTTTTGTATTGCAGATATGTCTAGCTGTAATTTCTCTGTTTCCTTTTTCTTTGAGGCAATCAGAATTTCCATGAGTTTAAAGGAACAAGTATCCAGAGTGTCCGTCCACTCTTTTTTGAAATTTTCATTGAATAAATCCGAGGTGGGGAACTTTTTGATCCTTAGTCCTCGAGGAATGTGTAGTATTGATATATATTCCGTGAGAAAAGTTATGTCCCAATATGCTCTTATTTCTTTAGTCATCAATTGTTTCTTTACATTACTATATTTCTTGAGTAGGATATTAATAAGAACACTGCATTTTAAATGTATATATACTGATATGTAGTAGGATTTTAGATGTTTAAAGGAAATGTGTATATTGTAATTTAAATGATTCTTATTTTAGCTACTCTCACATAGTTCATAGCCCCACCCTTAGGAATGTTGGAGGGAGTACTCATTCAAAGTTCCTGTTTTTTTCTGTGGAACTATAAGACAAAAACTAACCTTTTTAAGCCAGCCTTTTATTTAAAAAGGTGGGGGTTAATTGTAGGAGTACAGACAGGCTGTGGCTGAAAGGCACACATGCACTCACGCTCTCCATGAAGACACACTCACACACACATACATCTTAAGACATTGATGCTACTTTTACACACAGACATATCTGATTTAAACTTCATTTTAAGAATAATCTATTTTTATACTCTAAATTTTGACATTGTTTTTGTAACATTTTGCTATTCTATTAGTAAATCAATTTTGGAGTTTTTACACGAGAACTTAACGGATTTTTCTTGGAAATTTTCTCATCAATATGAATTATTGAAATATAGTTATTAATATAGTAATAATTCGAATTTTACAGGGGCGTAAGCCTCTCCAGGTCATCGACATTTGGTAAGCCTCCTTTTGTTCACTGGTGGTGGCCCATTTGATATCACAGTTCTTTGGAGTAACAACGTGGTGTGAATACCTGTTTAAGCACTCTTGGACTTATCAAAATTATACGCATTTGCTATATTTTTAACATACTTGCTAGCTTTGGTCTTCATATGTAATATTATTGTGGTACGAATATATTCGTGCACTTGGTCATCTTTCACTGAGTTTATTCAGGTTTATATTAGATTATTTATTGATTTATTTTTTCACATATCATGTTATTCATGTAGCATGAGTTGTCTTGGTATAAGTCACCTTTTTCACTAAGGTATTCCTTTATGCACTTTATATGTACTCCCTTTGCATAGTAGGGTATTCTTCTAGTAGTTATATTTGTATTTGGTATATTAGCGCTACACTTTTCACACCTACACGTATTGCTTTTAGTCTATAGCTGTGTTAGCTGCTATTTACATCCTTATCCTACACAGCGCTGTATTTCCCCCCTTTTTTATACCATATATATAAAAAAACAATTGTATCAAACTACAATAAATTAGTGGTCATATTGACTTGCACATAAAATATATAAGCTCATGACATATAGTACAAATGTTCAATAAACATTATTGGTAAAATCGATTAAAAACACGTGTTAAAAATTATCATATAAGCAAAATTGATGGGTAACTCATACATCTAACATATAAACAATACATAAATAAATGCTTGTTTTGAACCAGGCTTGTCTTGACACCTTTAGATTGTAACTCAATGCGTCTTGTAGCTTTTCACTACTTATCAGGAGTTTTAAGGCAGGTTTGTACTAAAAAATGGAAGTTCACAATTAGTACCCTCTAAGGGAAAAAAAGCCAACGAAGAGGTTGCAGCATAACTGATACCTACAGATCAACTCCCCAGCTCAGCTCAGTTTATGGACAGGAAATTGAGGGGGACCTGTGGATGAGATGTCTGCGCTGGGGCTAAGGGGGGAAAACCCCCCACAGATAAGGATAAACAGCCGGAAATCAAGCCAGGTCGCCAAGAAACCATCCCTGTGCATAGTGAATGCACTGATCGTGCATGTTAATGTGCAAAAAAATGTGTTAATGAATTAAGTGAATAATTGATGAAAGAGTGATAGAGTGTGTGTAAGTAATGAAGATCTATGTGCAAAGGGACTACCATGGATGTGAGTGTGAATAAAGCCATCAAAAAAAGCCTCATTTAATCTAAAAATGGGAAAAGTGATTAACTCCAGGTTGGAGTGCTCAAAAATCAAACGATCAAAAACCAAGGTGACCCACCTGTTGCTTGATGTGTAGAAGATGTGATAGGGACAAGTTATGAGGTCTGATAGCTGGTTCCGACTGATAAATACCCGTGCTCCAGGGCAGATCCCTGCCAACGTCATGCTATATCCCTGCAGCAAGAGGGAGACAAAAAAAGGGGGGGGGGCTGACCACCCCCATGCGGCAAAACCACTGATGGTGGACCCATGCCCACCAAGTCTGCGGCATAAGATGGAACAAAAACGTCTCAACATCACGGTGTTAAAAGACGCTGTGAGTGAATCGTGAACATATGACGCCGAGGCACAAGGGGTCAAATCTCTGCCCCCTCATATCCAAGGGATGAGGAAGATGAAATGAACCATGCCGCGCAACCCGGAAGCAAAACAAAACAGGACCCAAGGTCCATCACCCATAGGCTGAGCTGGCCAGTAGTTGAAGGAGATTAATAGGGACAAACCCAGTAGTCTGTAGCGAACAGAAAAATAGGGTGGTCAGCCCCCCCATTGTACTGGCATATAGCATGATGTTGGCTGGAATCTTTGGAATCTTTAGGGCCTGACATGTTTGGTAACTATTTACTTGATGCAACCTCGTCTTTTTTTATTTTGTCAAAGAATTGTGTTTCTTGTGCTAAAATTCATTTTAGTGTATTTTTTCCTAAAAACATGCATTTTATAAACAGCTGTGCAAATATCATACAATATATGCGTTCCATATGTTGTGGGGAGGTTTGTAGCAATTTCTAGCAACAACATAGTTGCCAACTGTCCTGAATTTCCCAGGACATTCCCAGTATTTAGACCTTTGTCCCGCTCTTACTGTTTCCCAGGAAATCACAGTTTTCCCATTTTTTTTGTTGCCACCGCTAGAGCTCCATGGCCGGCGCTGAATTGTCTCGGCCGACCGCCATTTTACAGAAGAACAGCTATATTGAGGAAGAAACAAGAGGCGGAACTCAGGCTCCGCCTCTTGGTTCTTCCCTTCCGCCTCCACGAGCTGGTCTTCTGCAAATGGTGCGGAGACCATAAGGAGATGTAAGGAGGATGTAAGGGACTCCGCTGGGGACGCCTGATGTAAGGAGGGACTCCGCTGGGGACGCCCGATGTAAGGAGGGACTCCGCTGGGGACGCCCGATGTAAGGAGGGACTCCGCTGGGGACGCCCGATGTAAGGAGGGTCTCCGCTGGGGACGCCCGATGTAAGGAGGGTCTCCGCTGGGGACGCCCGATGTAAGGAGGGACTCCGCTGGGGACGCCCGATGTAAGGAGGGTCTCCGCTGGGGACGGCCGATGTAAGGAGGGTCTCTGCTGGGGACGCCTGTTGGCATCTGGTGGCAGGCGACGTGGCAAGTGACACGCTCATGGCTCTAACTGATTCTACATTATGGTGAGTTTAACTATTTAATTTTATATTACAATGTAATGATAGAAATAATGTACTTCAATCATCCTGACACCATAACAACCATGGTGCCGGGATGATTGAAGCGCTAACACCAGGTGTTTGAAGTATCTTTATCTGCTGATTGTTAAACTTTCTGGAATACACATATTTCTATTGTGCTGTAGGATCTGAGCCTGCTGTCCCTCCATCCCTCTTTCTTTCCTTCCTTCTCTTTCCTTCCCTCCCTATTTCTCTTTCTTTCTTTCTCCCTCTATCCGTCATTCATCTCAGACTTAAACCACACCCCATTTGAGCCATGTCCCTTTAAGCCACGCCCAATATTTTGTTTAAACCACTCCCATTCGCCATCGCAGCGCACTTCACGCGCCACATTTTTCTCCCCCCACTACAGCCCGCCTAGAAATGAATGCCCCACCCCTAATTATAATAAGACTCCGCCTACAGACAAATATTGTCCCTATAAATTGGCAACTATGCAACAAATGCAGATTTATCGCTTTTGAAAAAAAAAAGAGTCAAAGTTACTTACCGGTAATGTTTTTTTCCAAGAGTCTTTCAGGACAGCACCTTTGAGAGACCTCAGCTCCTCCCTTCTCAAGAAACACCGCCTCCACCAGGGCTTTAAGCCACTCCCTCCAGCTCGTCAGTTTTTCCACGAGAACCTCCGACTAGTCTAGGGAGACACAAGAACACATCATACCAACCTTCATACTCCTGATGCCCTCACGTCCTAGTGGCAAATTATCATTTGGGTGGATACCGGTGCGGTCCTGAAAGACTCTTGGAAAAAACATTACCAGTAAGTACCGTATTTATCGGCATATAACACACACAGTCATATAACACGCACCTTCATTTTAGGAGGGAAGTTTCAGGAAAAAAAACGTACATTTTAAATAAAGAACTTTGAAGCAAAATAAGGGTCAGTGCCCATCAATGCAGCCTCACCATTGCCCATCTGCAGCCTCACCATTTCCCATCTGCAACCCGATCAATGCCGTCTGCAGCCTCACAATTACCCATCAATGCACCTTGATCAATGCCCATATGCAGCCTCACCATTGCCATGAATGCAGCCTGACCAATGCCCATCTGCAGCTTCACCTCAGATT
This sequence comes from Aquarana catesbeiana, assembly GCF_042186555.1. Lineage (NCBI taxonomy): Eukaryota > Metazoa > Chordata > Amphibia > Anura > Ranidae > Aquarana > Aquarana catesbeiana. The sequence goes on from NC_133335.1 coordinate 222,036,156, forward strand.
ACTGCTGCCTCCGAGGGGATAAGTAGGGGGGCGGGATGAGCGTCGTCAGATTACATACAGCGAGAATCTCCTGTTTACTCGGCGGCCTCTTTAATACAGTCCCGCCTCCTGGACCGCCTTCTATGATAGACAGAACACTGGTCCAATGCCGGTGTTCTGGCGAGAAGTGTCCCCCCATCGTATAGTGTCCGCCTTATACTGCGCAGGCGCAGCGCTTGTGCAGTACGGAGGACAAAGGAGATGCCGAAAGTCTCCGAAGATTAACAGTTGATTATCAGGTGTACACAGCGCCTGCGCACTTAATAGTAAATTTTGTCAGACGCTGCGGATGTTGTAAGCACTTTGTAAGAGGGCCACTCGCTGGCTCGCTTCACTCGCCACGCTTCGGGCACGGCCTCGCTGCGCTCGCCATATTTTTTTTCTGTCTCTATGTCCACTTGGACGGTGTGGCTCGAACCTGGACACAGGGCAGAATGTAGTGCGCAGGCGCCGTGTACAGCTGACGATCAGCTGTTCACCTTCGGAGACTTTCGGCGTCTCCTTTGTCCTCCGTACTGCGCAAGCGCAGTATAGGGTGGACACTATCCGATGGGGGACAGTTCTCGACAAGACACCGGCCCAGGAGACGGGACTTCCTATTACAGAGGCCGCTGAGTAAACAGGAGATTCTCACTGTATGTAATCTGACAGTGCTCGTCCCACCCCCCTCCCCATTCCCTCCGAGGCAGCCCAAATTGCAGTATTGGCGTATAACACGCACACACTATTTGCACCTGATTTTCAGGGTGAAAAGGTGCGTGTTATACGCCAACAAATACAGTAACTTCGATTTTCCCTTTTTCGTCTTTCAAGACAGCACCTTTGAGAGGATAAGCGGCACTTACCCTAGGATGGGACTACTGCTTGCATGACTTTACGCCCGAAGGCCTGGTCCTGGGAAAATAATAAATACAGCCTATAGTTCTTAACGAATGTCTGAAAACTTGACCACGTCGCTGCTCTGCAGATCTGTTTGGTTGTAGCACCAGCCCACTCTGCCTGTGACGCTGCCATGGCCTTGCTGGAATGGGCCCTAATACCTTCCAGGACCACCCCTTTTGCCATATATGCCTGACTAATGGCCACCCTCAGCCATCTGGCTATCGTATGTCTAGAGGCTTTGGACCCCTTCCTAGCCCCTGAAAAGGAAACAAAAAAAGAATCAGATCTTCTAAACTGTTCCGTAATCTCCAAGTACCTTAGTACACATCTTCTAACATTTACATGCTCCTGTTCCCTCGCAGGATTTGAACAAAAAGTGGGCAAATGGATTTCCTGGCTCCTATAAAATTTAGAAGCCATTTGGCAAATAGCCCGGATCAGTTTTAAAAATTATCCGATCTGGAAACATTAGAAAGAAAGGTGGCCTGATCGAGAGGGCTTCTAGCTCACTAACCCTCCTTGCGGTAGTGAACGCTACTGAAAAAACTTGAGAGTTAAAAATTTCACTGAACAAGACTCAATAGGCTCAAAAGGTTCCCCTGTAAGAGCCTGCAATACCAGGGAGAGATCCCACATAGGAAAGGGATGGGAGCTAACTGGTCTCTGCCTACTTAAGGCTTTAAAGAACCTAGATATCCAGGGGTTCACTGCTAGTTGTTGTTCTAAAAACACACTTAGAGCAGAAACCTGGCCCTTAAGAGTGCTGAGGGCCAGTCATTTGTCTGCCCATTTTGTAGGAACTCCAGAACTGCTACTGGGCTGCGAACGCTAAAAGAAGCTCTCTGCGCACCAAGAATTGAACTTCTTCCAGACCTTTAAATACAACTTAGAAGAGTCGCCACCAATCTTCCGGAGAACCCCTTACTTCTCAGCATTTCCTCCTCAGTAGCCAGGCTGCCAGATTCCACCTCTCCACCTGGGGACAGTAGATTGGGCCTTGAGAGAGGAGGTCTTCCTGGACAAGCAATATCCAAGAAGGTTACACCACCAGATCTTTAAGACAGAAAACCATGGTCTCCTGGGCCAGGACTGCGGGCAACAGTACAGGAGGGGTGAAGGCATAGCACTTGGTAAAACGCCAGCTCTGAGAGAGAGCGTCCACCCCTATTGCCCCGCCCCACCCCACCGGTTCAGAGAGAAGAAGAGGGGAGTTTTTGCGTTCTCCCTTGAAGCGAAAAGGTCCGCACATGGGACCCCCTACTTTTGGGTAATCATCCTGTAAGTGTCCTGACTCATGACCCAGTCGCTCTCCCTCAGCATCCTCCTGCTGAGGAAGTCTGCCAGCTGGTTTAACTCCCCCTTTAGGTGTACCGCTGACAGGGAAAGCACTGTGACTTCGGCCCAGATGAATATTGTTTCCGTCAGAGCCCACAGGGAACTGCTTCTGGTGCCCCCCTGTCGGTTGATGTAGGCAACTGCTGAGGAGTTGTCTGAGCGGACCTGAAGGTGATGTCCCTGGAGTTCCTGCTGGAAGGCTTTGAGGGCCAGTGAAATGGCTTTTAGCTCCCTCCAGTTCGAGGACTTCCCTGCATCCTCGACTCTCCAGGAACCCTGCACCAGACTCGCACCTAGGTGTGCTCCCCAACCAGTTCTGCTTGCATCTGTTGTAATGATCCTGAACAGTGGCAGCACCCATTCCAGACCCTGGGATAGATTTGCTGTCTTTCTCCACCACCACAGGGATCTCTTTACTCGTACTGGAATGAGAACCGTCGAGTCCAAAGACCTTTGAGAGTGGTCCCAAATTCCTAGTATGAACCACTGCAAAGGGCACAAATGTAATCCCGCTCACCTTACAGCCGGGAGGGCAGCCATCAGCAGACCTAAAGCTGACATGGCCTGCCTTATTGAGATCAGGCTTAAGATTTCCTAATGACGAATCCCAAGTCTTCTTGAGGAGGGAGTCCATCCTTTTGTCAATGGGGTCTGCTAATAACCCCCAGAGGGCCGTCTTTTCGCATGGGCATGCTGGGCAGTTGCCACACATTCACCTGGGGCCCCGGCTCATTGTGTGAGCATCCTGCACATCCAGGGATTGGCGAGCAAGCCAGCTGGATGTGCACTGTGCAGCTCCGATTAAAGACTTCACCTGTCAGATCCAAGTTGTGATGTCGGGTATGAGCAGGACTGCTACTCAGACCCGCCCCCTCTGTCAAACAACCAATGTAATGAAAGAGTTGGCTCACATCATACTTCATTATATGCAGGGCTCCTCCCCCTCTCCCCCTCCTTATCACATCCACACACTACACTTCCCCATTCCTCCGTTACAGAGAGCACAGCGGCCCCTCCCCTTTAGCACGTTGTATCTAAGCCCCGCCCCTCCCCCTACGTTCTTTCTTGCATGAGCAGCAGGTGAATGTATAGTGAGAGGAGGCTAAACTCTCTGACTAAGACATTCACAGGAGGCACTACAGGTCCCAGCATGTCAGCTGCTTTCTGAGAAGGTTTGTGTGTCTGCAGCTCTGATGTTTTTTATTGTGCCATCACCATGTACAGTGCTGAGGATATCACTTTCTAACTACTACATGCTGTGCTGGTGGGGAAATGATGTGTCAGGATGGCCTCCCCCTCAGCTCTCTGTATGTATTCATTGCAGATATTGCATCTCTCTGAAGATTGGATCTGTCCAGTGTGCGGGCTCCGGGGCCCCCTACAGGAGATCTGAGAGGGGGATCAGGCACCAGGGCCCCCTACAAGAGATCTGAAAGGGGGATCAGGCACCAGGGCCCCCTACAGGGGATCTGAGAGTGGGATCAGGCACCTAGGGGTGTCTGGCAGTAAAGAGAACCTGTCATCGTCCATTCAGATCAAAGTAAAAGAGTACTAGAGCTGAGCGCCTCCATTGCTGACACCATCCCTGCACTCAACTGCCATCTGTCTGTCTGTAAGGCACCTGGTGAATGCTTTGCTCTGTGCCAAGGCCCCATCCCTGGTGTGGGGACACATTAAAGCTGACATTTAACTGAAAATCTAATTGAATACACACTATTCATTTTTTTCTCATTCAACCAGCAGGCTGAATGAAAAAAAAAACTGACAGCTCTGGCCGGCTTTTTGAATACATTGGTTGTTTGACAGAGGGGGTGGGTCTGGGTAGCAGTCCCACCCATACCCAACATCACAGCTTGGATCTGGCAGGTGAAGTCTGTCATTGGAGCTGCACAGTGCACATCCAGCTGGCTTGCTGATTCACACTGCTGCAGGTCCTATTCAGCTAGAAGTTGACATATATCGCTGGCTGGGACAAAGTTGTAAAGTGTCAGGATCAGTTGTCTGTTCACCTCCCCAGGTTTTTTTTTTTTTTTTCAGCCTTGTGTAGCCCTGCACTCACAGATCACCACTTTCACTTACCGTACTGGCTGGGTTCACACTGGTGTGATGCAGGAACCCTACGAATCCACTCCGGATTCCCGCATCGCACCCGACTCGCACAGCAGTTCACACTGCCATATGCAAACTGCTGGGAAGTGTCAATACAATGTTAATGACATCCCATTTCAGCTCGCATATCGCACTGCGAACTGTCAGTTCGAACATGAATCGGTCCGATTCTGGTGCAGACCAAAAAAAGGGTCCTGTACCAGTTTAGTCCTAATGCGATGCGATTTCAGCCATACTATCTGTATGGCTGAAATCGCATCGCACAGACATCGCATGTGATTTGCCGCTGTCAGAAGAGGCCTGCCATGGGTTACCATCCCCCTGGTAGGGGCCCCAGCGCACTACTTTACCCAGGGGCCCATGATGCTGTTAAGGTGGCACTGACCCCCCATATCCTCAAAGGCCAAGTCCATTTTTCTGGACACCTGAGAAAAAGCTGCATCCAGTCTAGGCGATTTGTTCCAGACTGCCCTGGAAAAGAAAGGCTTCCTCTCTGGGTCTCTCCCATTCTTTCTTGATAGCTTCCACCAGGACCTCATGGACTGGAAAGACCCTCCTCTTCTGTTCTCCAAGATCTTTGTACATTTGATCATGGAGAGAAAGCTACTTCTTCTCTTCTTGGATACCTAGGGTGGTGTAGATGGCTCCCAAGAGCTCTTCCACTTCCTCCAAGGAGAGTTTATATCGGGAGGTTCTGGTGGATTCGCCATCCACCTTCTCTCCATCTGACTCACTTGAGGAGTCTGAGGATGCACTGTCAGGATCATCCTCTAGGGCCTTTCTGGTGCCCCCAGGTAACCATTCACTGACAGAGGGACCTGCCGACGGACCAGGTGCGACATCTTGCTGCGCTGGCAGAGGATTAGCTGGGGGTTGCGAGGGCTAAAAACTTGCAAACAGCATTTTAAAAGACTGGAAGGTGCTGGAAAGCTCCTTAACGGACGCTACCAAGTCAGAACCCTGCTCTGCAGAATGTTCCTTGACTAAACCCTCAATGCATTCCCTACACAAAACCTTGGCCCAAGAATCTCCCAAAGTACTCCTACATGATGGGCACTTACTCTTGGAATTGTGTGGGGACCTAGATTTTTCAGTGGACTTGCCCTGAAACGACAAAACCCAGACACAGCCATCAGCATCTGCCAGCGCAAAACCCCCCTAGGACCAACCACCACCAGGGTCCCAGAATTACACCTCCTCCCTTCTGACCACCAAAGAGGGTGGTTCTCCCATGGAGCTAAATGGGAAGATGGTAAGGGAACACCACCCCAGGGTTCCACTTACCTTAGAGTGGCTGGTGCTGGCGTCACCTGGCACAGATCGGGAAGCATCTGTCTCCGAAATCCCTTCAGGCCAGAAAAAACTATGTGGTCTGCCTTAAAGTGGTTGTAAACCTTCTTTAACAATAGCAAAAAAAAAACAGAACCTGCTAGATAAAGGCATAGCATACTAGCTCATTATGAATTACTTACCCGAGAACGAAGCCCCCGCACCCGTCCTCGTCTCCGACATCTCTCCCGGGGGTTACTTCCGGGTATCATGGCCGATGACGTCAGCACATGCAAATACAGGGGATATCATGGGATATCTCCTAAACCGTGCAGGTTTAGGAGATATCTAGTGCAGCTACAGGTAAGCCTAATTATAGGCTTGCCTGTAGTTTAAAGTGGTCGTAAAGGGTTTACAACCACTTTAAGCTGCTCCTAATGCTGTCACTACAGCGGAACGGAGCATCCACCAGCCGCCACGCGGCTCACTTTACGTCCCGCGGCCGGAACCTGAAGCCGCGGGTCAAGCGAAAGTGCTTGCCCCCCCGCCGGCCCAGCCTCAAGCTCCACACTGGCCGCTACAGACTGAGGGGAAAGCTGCACCTTCCGCCCTCACCTTCCACAAGGTACCGCAAAACGAGCGCACTGGCCTGCATCTTCCCCAAGGGAGGACAGGGTGCGGAATCGCACTGTGCAGAACAATGGGCTCCCCAGCCCAGCTGCTGTGCCTGAGAGATCTCTGTCTCTCACTTCCAGGAAAGCACCAGCCTCAGCTTCCCCAGCTGCAAATTGGCCCTGGTTCCTAGCAGTGTCTCCCTGTCGGTGGAAACACCGAAACTGACGGGCTGGAGGGAAGGAGTGGCTTAAAGCTCTGGTGGAGGCGGTGTTTCCTGAGAAGGGAGGAGCCGAGGTCTCTCAAAGTTGCTGTCCTGAAAGACGAAAGGGGGAAAATTGCCTTGATGGCTGTGGGGGTTAACCTGCAAAGGCAATGGCAGGGGTGTACAATAGAGTGAAACCCCTTGTCACGTTCAGTTTGCAGCACCATCCACCACACGCAACCTATTCAAGTGAATGGTGTTGTGCAGGAACAAAAATGCATGAAATTGTGAAGCGGTGGTACAGGGTTTATAGGTGTTAAAACAGGTGGTGAAGAGGCAGCACAACACTGTTCTTGCCACTGAAATCTGCTGTATGTCACTAATCACCTATGTAATGGGATGCTGAATTTATAAATAGTTGGTCCTATAAGGATAGAGTGGGGGTGAGGACTCCCCCCAGTGGCGGCTGGTGCTCCAAATTTGTTTGGGCGCAAACAAACTGAAAAATTCTAAAAAAAAAACCCCATCAATTGCAACCTTACTGTGTCATCAAATGCAGCCACTGTGCCCATCAATTGCAGCCACTGTGCCCATCAAATACAGCCACTGTGACCCCCCGCTTGCCTGCTCGCTGTCTGACCGGCACTTACCTTATCTTGGTGGTGGGTCTGGCAGCGGGTGATGGTGGCGAGCTGTGGGATGGGCAGCGGGTCAGGCAGCAGTGAGCTTTGTCCTCCATGCGTCTCTTCTAACTTCTGGCTAGGTGTCCAATTGGAGCACCTGTCCTTTCAGCCAATCAGGTGACCGGTATTGCATTGCATTGCATTAAGGTGAAAAAACACCTGGCAGTGACTGCCTCCCCAGCCCCCCGTTTTACTCACCTGAGCCCCGTACTTCTCTTGGCGGAGACGTGCTGTCCCTCTCTGCACATTGTCCTGGCTCTTGATTGGATAGATTGATATCAGCGCAGCCATTGGCTCCCACTGCTGTCAATCAAATCCAATGACGCGGGGGGGGGGGCCGTGTCCAGCATTCAGCGTCTATGGATGCCGAATCCTGGACTCGGAAGCACGCCCGCAAGGTAACCCCCAGGAGAGCGCTTCTACTAGGGGGTTATCTGATGTGGGGAGGAGCCGCGAGAGCCGCCGTAGGACCCCAGATGTTGAGAATCGGGGCCACACTGTGCAAAACGAACTGCACAGTGGAGGCAAGTATGATATGTTTGTTATTTAAAAAAAAAATATTGATTACAATCTGATTGTACAATCTCCTTTAGATCTACCATCAGCTATGTAGTGAAAGGCCCTACCTGATTGGATACAAACTGAATAGATTGTTCAGGTGAGTCCTCCTATAGTTTTAGTAAATCTAAATGAAATTGTACAGAGCTTGTACAATCAAATTGCATAGCGTATGCCTCTCTTTATACAAGAATAGGAGGGAGTGGATGGAGAGCTCTCAGGCCCTGTTCTTATCTTCACATAGCGGGAATGTTCACACACACACAGGGGTTTTTTTTTTTTTTGGTGTTTTAAAGTGTTTCTGTTCGTCACGCATAGGGCAGCTCATTCACTTGAATGGGCTGCCGTGCACACAACAATTTCCCCAAAGAAGCTCCACAACTTTTTTGATTGGAGTGTGGGGCATTTTTACTGTGTTTTTTGGTGTGTTTTTAGCACGTTTCTGAAATGCATGGCAAAGCATGTGAATGGAGCCTCATTGTTCTTGTGTAAACACACCAATTTTGCTTTCAGGCCCCATTCACACCTAATATAGTGGGATTGCATGTTTTTTGGCTCGTTTTTTCCGTGACACGCATAGGGCAGCCCTCTGATTTCAATGGTCTGCCTTACATATGGCAAAGTAGCTCATGGAACATTTTGCCGTGGAGTTGCATGTTTTTTACTACGTGTTTTTCTGCATTTGTCATCCTTTTTTTTGGCAAAATGTGTGTTTGCTGTACAGTTAAATATGAATGTCACTGGATGCACAACTAATTTTAGGTGTATAAAGGTGGTCATATACTATACAATCTGATTGTGAAATCTTCCTTAGATTTAGCAAAACTATATAATAGGAGCAGAGGCGGCTCTAGACTTTGTGAGGCCTTAGGCAAAACTTAGACATGAGGCCCCACTAACTCCCATAATGGGAAAAATAATATAGGTGATAAAAATTAACTGTATGAATGCATATATTAACAGCCTTAAATCCTACAAACTCACAGTTTCTATAATTTTCTCTGACCAATTATTCTTTATTCAAATATCATTAAAAATAGGATATCTCTCATACACACACACACACACACACACACACACACACACTTGCTCATTATCCTCGGTGCTGTCTGCGAAATTAATTTGTCAACAAAGTATAAAACAAAAAGAAAATCATTTTACAACATATTCTTGCACATAACCTGTTTAATGTAACAACAAGTATGCAAAAAGTGATTTTACTGTGCCCAATCAAATGCAGCCTCACTGTGCCCAATCAAATGCAGCCTCACTGTGCCCAATCAAATGCAGCCTCACTATGCCCCTCAAATGCCACCACTGTGTCCATCAAATGTTGCCAAGGGACAAATTACGTGCTGCCGGTCTGGAGATTCAATGGCCGCTTATGGTGGCACCAGCCCCCCGGCCAAGCATGCCCATAATATTTACAAGTGCGGCGCTACATATAGCAAGCCGGCTGCCCGTCTGCCTGCCTGGGCTGTATTTGTGCAGGAGGCGGCCGCGGCTTTTTTGCCGCCCCTGAAAAGTACCGCCCTAGGCCTGGGCCTTGTTGGCCTAGGCCAAGACACAGCACTGAGATAGGGTACAGACCATGAGACAGACAGGGCACTGGGGACAGACTGTGAGACAGACAGGGTGCTGGGGACAGACCGTGAGACAGACAGGGTGCTGGGGACAGACCTTGAGACAGACAGGGTACTGGGGACAGACCGTGAGACAGACAGGGTACTGGGGACAGACCGTGAGACAGACAGGGTACTGGGGACAGACCGTGAGACAGACAGGGTACTGAGGACAGACCGTGAGACAGACAGGGTGCTGGGGGCAGACCGTGAGACAGACTGGGGGCTGGGGACAGACCGTAAGACAGACTGGGGGCTGGGGACAGACTGTGAGACAGACTGGGGGCTGGGGACAGACCGTGAGACAGACTGGGGTGCTGGGGACAGACCGTGAGACAGACGGGGTGCTGGAGACAGACGGGGTGCTGGGGACAGACCGTGAGACAGACTGGGTGCTGGAGACAGACCGTGAGACAGACGGGGTGCAGGAGACAGACCGTGAGACAGACGGTGCTGGAGACAGACGGGGTGCTGGGGACAGACCATGAGACAGACGGGGTGCTGGGGACAGACCGTGAGACAGACGAGTGCTGGGGATAGACCGTGAGACAGACGGGGTGCTGGAGACAGACAGGGTGCTGGGGACAGACCGTGAGACAGACAGGGTGCTGGGGACAGACCGTGAGACAGACGGGGTGCTGGGGACAGACCGTGAGACAGACGGGGTGCTGGGGACAGACCGTGAGACAGACGGGGTGCTGGGGACAGACCGTGAGACAGACGGGGTGCTGGAGACAGACGGGGTGCTGGAGACAGACGGGGTACTGGAGACAGACGGGGTGCTGGGGACAGACGGGGTGCTGGGGACAGACTGTGAGACAGACAGGGTGCTGGAGACAGACGGGGTGCTGGGGACAGACCGTGAGACAGACGGGGTGCTGGAGACAGACCGTCAGACAGACGGGGTGCTGGAGACAGACCGTGAGACAGACGGGGTGCTGGAGACAGACCGTGAGACAGACGGTGCTGGGGACAGACCGTGAGACAGACGGGTGCTGGGGACAGACCGTGAGACAGACGGGGTGCTGGGGACAGACCGTGAGACAGACTGGGTGCTGGGGACAGACTGTGAGACAGACGGGGTGCTGGGGACAGACGGGGTGCTGGGGACAGACGGGGTGCTGGGGACAGACCGTGAGACAGACAGGGTGCTGGGGACAGACGGGATGCTGGGGACAGACCGTAAGACAGACAGGGTGCTGGGGACAGACCGTAAGACAGACAGGGTGCTGGGGACAGACAGGGTGCTGGGGACAGACCGTGAGACAGACGGGGTGCTGGGGACAGACGGGGTGCTGGGGACAGACAGGGTGCTGGGGACAGACCGTAAGACAGACAGGGTGCTGGGGACAGACCGTAAGACAGACAGGGTGCTGGGGACAGACAGGGTACTGGGGACAGACAGGGTGCTGGGGACAGACAGGGTGCTGGGGACAGACAGGGTAAAGACCATGACCATGAGACCATAGAAGACAGGGTAATGTACAGACAGCATTTAGTAGAGATGTGAGTGTACAGTACACTATACCTGCTCCTCGGTCCCCTATCCTTCTAAAGGCAGCATGAGAAGCTAGCTGGACAGGTGATTTCTTCAAGCTCCCTGCAGGCTGCAGTGCAATCTGGGAGTTGTAGTCTCTGCACAGCACAGGCACCAGAGGCAGAGGTGGCTGTCTGTGTTGTGAAAAACTACAACTCCCACCGCCATGCACTAGGGGGGACAGGCTAAGAGGACGGCGCCGTGGCGGTGGAGCATGCTATTGGAGGATGCAGCCTGAGCCGACTGACTGAGCCGAGAGCAGTCCGCGGAGGCTCACAGTCATTCAGCTCACACAGGCGGCGCCGGCGGCGGCGTCAGTCGTGCAGCGCTCGGCTCGCTCATCACCCCACATTGCCGGCTTGCATTGTTCACAACACGGTCACGTCATGGGGGTTATTTCCTGCACTCCCGGTCCCATCTAGTCAGGCAAATTAGGCAGCCGCGGCCCGTGAGGCCCTTGTGGGGGCGAGGCCTAAGGCAATTGCCTAATTTGCCTAATTAAAGAGCCGCCTCTGAATAGGAGGTCACACCTGTGTATCCAATCACTCTGTATCCAATCAGGCAGGCCCTTGCACTAGACAGTTGATGGTAGATCTAAAGGGGATTGTACTATCAGATTGTATAGTTTATGGCCACTAAGGATGAGCTCTAGCGTGTTCGCAAAGCCCATGTGCAGAGCCCGCCAGGAAGTCGGCACTGCGCTGCGCTAATCACAGGCAGTAAGACATTGTCCCAATCGCTGCAGCCGCGCATCGAGACAATGTGTCACTGCCTGTGAGTAGCGCATCGCAGTGCCGACTTCCTGGCGGGCTCTGCACATGGGCTTTGCGAACACGCTGGAGATAATCCTTAATCCTAAATGGCCACCTTTATACACCTAAAATTAACTAGTTGCACTTTCAGTGCCATTAAATATTAATTGCACCCGAATTGCAGAAGCCATCACATTTTGACACATGAAAAAATGAGCATCAAATGCAGCGAAAGGCATAGTAAAAAATGTTCAATGCACGGAAACGTCCCATGAGCTATTTTGCTGGATGTAGGGCAGCCCAAAAATTGGTATGCTTACACGAGAATAATGAGGCTCTATTCACATTTGTGTGTTTCTGAACAAAAAAATGCACACTTTGCAGTGCGTTTCCGAAATGTGCTGCAAATGCACCTAGTGCTTGCATTACTATTAAATGGTAATGGCACCCCAAGCATGGGTATCAGACACATATGTGCCATGCATTTTAATGCACGACAAACGTGCTGCAAACGCACAAAAAGCCAGGTAAAGAAATGCACCATGCTCCACTCAAAGAGTTCTGGAGTTTCTTTGGAGCATTTGCCATGCATACAGCAGTCCATTCAAGCGAATTGGCTGCCCTGTGCGCGATGAGCAGAAAAGCTCCAAAACGCCCCCCAAAAACACATACAGAGATGTGAATGTGACCTGACAGCTGAGTGTCGCCATCCACTCCCTCCTATGTGCATGTATAAAAGTGGCCACACACTGATTGTACATTCTCTTTACAATTTCCTTTAGATTTACCAAAACTATGGACGAGGATGACCCATCTATCTATTCATTCACTCTGTATCCAATCAGGCAGGCCCTTGCACTACATCAGGGGTGTCTAAATCCACGGGCCCCAGAGAGTTTAGCATTCAGGCCTGGGCCCGTCTGGAGAGATGCTGGGGAGGCCATGCAAATATAGCAGCCTACATTGACAAGCCAAGAAGATGCATGCATGGAGAGATGCAGTGGATGCCGTGCAAACATAATTGATGGGTGCAGGATGTGTGTGCTAATGAGGGCAGCTGGTAAACTCCATCCTGTGTCTTAATGGTTTCTCCGTTCCAAGTCTACATATAGTGAGGGAAAAAAGTATCCCCTGCTGATTTTGTACATTGCCCACTGACAAAGAAATGATCAGTCTATAATTTTAATGGACGGTTTATTTATTTATTTATTTTTTAATTTTTTTATTTATAACAGGAAACAGGTCCGCAGGGACCACATCAGCAGCATATTCAAAGTAACAGCATTACATATATAGAACAAGGGTACGTGAACATAGTTTACATCATGTGGGTGTTATCAGTATAATAGCATCTTTATCCTATGTTGAATTGCATTGGGGAACACAACAGGTGGATGACGTTCTTGGACGTGTCTTTCTCTATAGTTGTTGTTATAGGTTGCTAATATATTATTTTTATTTCTATACCGTTGTCTTGTGTTTCTGATCTTGGTGAGTAAGATTCTATAGCCCTGCGGGCTCATTCCCTTCTTTTTTTTTTTTTTTAAAAAGTAAAGTGGGTGGGTAATATGGTCGGTTTATTTTAACAGTGAGAGACAGAATAACAACAAAAATATCCAGAAAAACGCATCTCAAAAAAGTTATAAATTGATTTGCATTTTAATGAGTGAAATAAGTATTTGATCCCCTATCATTTAGCAAGATTTCTGGATCCCAGGTGTTTTCTATACAAGTAATGAGCTGAGATTAGGAGCACCCTCTTAAAGGGAGTGCTTCTAATCGCAGCTTGTTACCTGTATAAAAGACACCTGTCCACAGAATCAATCAATCAGATTCCAATCTCTCCACCATGACCACGTCCAAAGAGCTGTCCAAGGATGTTGGGGAGAAGATTGTAAACCTACACAAGGCTGGAATGGGCTACAAGACCATCGCCAAGCAGCTTGGTGAGAGGGTGACAACAGTTGGTGTGATTATTCGCAAATGGAAGAAACACAAAATAACTGTCAACCCCCCTCGGTCTGAGGTTCCATGCAAGATATCACCACGTGGAGTTTCAATGATCATGAGAACGGTGAGGAATCAGCCCAGAACTACATGGGAGAATCTTGTCAATAATCTAAAGGCAGTTGGGACCATAGTCAAAGAAAACAATTGGTAACACACTACGACGTGAAGGACTAAAATCCTGCAGCGCCCGCAAGGTCCCCCTGCTCAAGAAAGCACATGTAGAGGCCTGTCTGAAGTTTGCTAATGAACATCTGAATGATTCAGAGGAGAACTGGGTGAAAGTGTTGTGGTCAGATGAGACCAAAATCAAGCTCTTTGGCATCAACCCAACTCGCCGTGCTCCGAGGAGGAATGCTGCCTATGACCCCAAGAAAACCATCCCCACTGTCAAACATGGAGGTGGAAACATTATGCTTTGGGGGTGTTTTTCTGTTAAGGGGACAGGACAACTTCACCGGATCAAAGGGAAGATGGACGGGGTCATGAACCCTCAAATCTTGGGTGAGAACCTCCTTCCCTCAGCCAGGGCATTGAAAATGGGTAGTGGATGGGTAGTCCAGCATGACAATGACCTAAAACACACAGCCAAGGCAACAAAGGAGTGGCTCAAGAAGAAAGCACATTAGGGTCCTGGAGTGGCCTAGCTAGTCTCCAGACCTTAATCCCATAGAAAATATGTGGAGGGAGCTGAAGATTTGAGTAACCAAATGTCAGCCTTGAAACCTTAAAGTGATTGTAAAGGCTAGGTTTTTTTTTTAAATAAAAATAACAAACATGTTATACTTGCCTGCTCTGTGGCAATGGATTTGCACAGAGCATCCCGGATCCTCCTCTTCTCGGGTTCCTCTTCAGCTCTCCTGGCCCCTCCCTCCTGTTCAGTGCTCCCCCAGCAAGCGGCTCGCTGTGGGGGCAGCTAAGTCACAGTTCCCTGTGTCCATTCAGACACAGAGCCCCACCCCCTCTCTCCCCTGATTGGCTAGCTGACTCTGACATCAGCGGGAGCCAATGGTGCTGCTGCTGTGTCTCAGCCAAACAGGAAGGAGAATCTCTGACGGCTGAGGCAGTCATGGACATCGCTGGACAGAGAGGGACCTCAGGTAAGTATTACTGAGGGGGGGGGGGCTGAGGGGGGCTGCTGTACACAGAAGGCTTTTTATCTTAATGCACAGAATTCATTAAAGTGGTTGTTAACATACTGCAACTAAATTGTCTTATCCCCTCTGTACCATAATAACAAGAGTCCCTGTGTCTGTGTTATGTAAAAACATCTTCCGATCTGTACCTATATGAGCTCTGCTGCCGGTGCTTCAGCTGATTCCTCGGATCTCTTTACGCTCGGGTTCACAGATACAGTGGACGGGGCTGGGCTCTCCCGCTTATATAGGTACAGATCAGAAGATTTTTTACATAACACAGGCACAGGGACAATTGTTATTATGGTACAGAGGGGATAAGACGATTTGGTTGCAGTTTTGAGAGCAGCAGGAGCTGGGTGGGGGCGGGCGCTGGTACAAGCAGACAGGCAGGGAGGGGAGGGGGGAGGAGGACAGAGGAGACAGTGCAGGCTGTGGATGACGGAATGGCATAAACTGACCATGGTGTCAGGGCTCAGCAGCCATGATAAACTGTGGTCAGTTTGCAGAGGGGAGGGCATAGTCTGGTAGCATCAGCCAGGTATTTTAGGTTATACAGGAGGCCAAATGACACAGCACAAGCACTGTGCTGTATAACATGCGTTAAGGGAACAGGATCTTTGTTTGGGGGGTAAACAAACACTTTAAGATAAAAAACCTAAAACAAAATAGGGGATGGTTTTATGGCATTTTTATTGATAATTTTTTTTTTTACTAGTAATGGCGGCGAACAGCGATTTTTATCGTGACTGCGACATTATGGCAGACACATCGGACACTTTTGGCGTGATTTTGGGACCATTCCAATTTATACAGCGATCAGCGCAATTAAAAATGCATTGATTACTGTGTAAATGTGACTGGCAGTGAAGGGGTTAACCACTAGGTGGCGCTGTAGGGGTTAAGTGTGTCCTAGGGAGTGATTCTTATGCTGGCCATACACTATACGAAAAATCGGCCAAACCCATTTTCGATAAACGAACATTCGGCCGTGAGCGCAAATGATAGTGCCATCATGTAATGACCGATAAATCGTTCAGCAGACATAATGATTGCATTTTTTGTTCGTTTTTTTACATTTACCTAGGGCAGACAGTTCGGACGGGAATTACATTAACCTTTCAATTTATCGTTCGTTCAGCAGAATTTCCAACTTGTCCTTCGTTTTTCGACTCAAAAACGTCCCAACGATTATCGATTTTGTGCCCATTAACTGGCTTAAAAATGAACGAACTGTCTAAATGACTGAATTTCGCACAATTTTTCGTATAGTGTATGGCCAGCATAACTGTGGGGGGGAGGGGCTATGTGTGACACATCACTGATCACCGCTCCCGATTATCGGGAGCGGTGATCAGTGTCCTGTCACTAGGCAGAACGGGGAGATGCTTGTTTACATTAGCAACCCCCCATTCTTCCTCACCGTGAGACGATCGCGGGTACCCCCACGGACATCAAGTCCGCGGGACCCGCGGTCACGGAGCTCCCGGCGGGCGCGCGCCCGCAAGCCGCCTCTTAAAGGGCAACGTACAGGTTTGTTAATCCGCCTGTACGTGCCCTTCTGCCGCAGTATATCTGCGTGAGACGGTCGGGAAGCTATTAAAATGCAAATAAATGGCCGCGAGTGGCCTCTTACACTATATGAGGTTGGGTAAACACATGGAGGCAGGGGGAAGGACTTATACTGGTTTTAATTAATTTAGCCCTTTTTTTTTTTTTTTTTCCGACACTTAGCCTTGAGGAACTAGGCCAGGAGGGCCGATATACACAACATGGGTAATCAATTATAGTCACAGTGAATGTACGGTGAGGAGTTTTTTGTTTTTTTTCTCCTCTATATACACACAATTATTGGGAACGCTATATTAACCACAGGATACACTTATGCCGCGTACACACGAGCGGACTTTACGGCGGACTTTGCCCGGCGGACTGGATTTCGTCGGACAATTCGATGTGTGTGGGCTCCAGCGGACTTTGTTTTCTCAAAAGTTGGACGGACTTAGATTTGAAACTTGTTTAAAATTTATCCGTTGAAATCGAGTCCGGTCGAAAAGTCCGCCGTCTGTATGCTAGTTCGATGGACAAAAAGCCACGCTAGGGCAGCTATTGGCTACTGGCTATGAACTTCCTTGTTTTAGTCCGGTCGTACGTCATCACGTACGAATTCGACGGACTTTGGTGGATTGTGTGTAGGCAAATCCGTTCATTCAGAAAGTCCGTCGGAAAGTACGCCGAAAAGTCCGCCGGGCAAAGTCCGCCGTAAAGTCCGCTCGTGTGTACGCGGCATTAGAATTAAGGAATCAGGCCATGAAGGCCGATACACACAATATGGGTAATTAGAATCACAGGGCAGGTATGGGCACGTATGGTGTTTTTTTTTTTTTTTGTTTTGTTTTTTTTTGTGTTGTTTGGGTTTGTTTAATGTGTTGATTTGTGGCTTGTAGATGTTTGGAGTGCATATATATATACCTTTTTTTTTCTTTTTTTTTTGACACAGAGAGGTTTTTTTGGTAGGTGAACAATTGATTCAAAGGGAAGAATGGAGGGCGAAGATATGGGGTGGGCATTTAGTGTGTGTTGGGGAGGGGGGTGGGGATGGACAGCGCTTAGGAAGGGAGGGGAATTGTGTATATATATATATATATATATATATATATATGTGTATATGTGTGTATATAATTTTTTTTTTTTTTGATGGGGGGGAGGGGTAGGGTTAGCACAACCAGTTAACTGCTGATAAGAGAACTGTATAACTAACTTGTTTCTCGATAAATGTCTATGTTACTATGTTAACTTTGTGTAGCTATCGGGAAGAATGTGTAAATGTGAAATGTGTGAAATTATAATAGAAAATAAAGAAAAATTTTGATTATAAAAAAAAAAAATGCAAATAAATGTATAACTTTTTTGAAATGCGTTTTTCTGGAATTTTTTGTTGTTATTCTGTCTCTCACTGTTAAAATAAACCTACCATGAAAATTATAGACTGATCATTTCTTTGCCCGTGGGGCAAACGTACAAAATTAGCAGGGGATCAAATACTTTTTTCCCTCACTGTACAAGGATGTTATGAGGTACATTAATGGTATATAGGGGAGCTGAAATTTAGGGGGGGTGAACTTAGCCTTTAGGCTTGCAAACCCACTTTTTTAACAAGTGGAAAAAGTTCACACAGAAAATCAGGTCCCCATGCAGGGGTTCTTCTCCAGGAAAACCCAATCACTGAAAATACCATGCCACCTGGATCTCTTGTCAGCAGCACCATGTTTTCATCTCTGATCTCCTCAGGCTCACTTGTAGCAACTCACTGCATAGGTCAGCTCTGGCCTCTAAATAGGGTTCTCCAGCCCCCCAAGCTTGCTCACCCTTACAGAGACTTTCAGACTCCCTCCAATCCCCTGGACTTACTAGCCACTGCTGAGGCACAATGGGCTTAGGTCCCAATTAATGTAACACCAAGGGATCAAATCCCCCACCACCCTTGCCCTTTTCCCCATTAAATAATACACTTACAACCATTAGGTTCGAAAGGGCAAGGCCACAGCTTTATTAAATTCCAACACATAACATGTGAACATATTTAACCAGTGCCAGTCACAGTCGTACTGTGAGCACTTAACCAAAAGAGGGAAGTGGGGCCTGTCCTTACTATAAGTGCTGGACAGACAGCCTACTTCCAATTTTCCATCAAGGGCATAGCCCATTACAGCAAATTTAACTGCTGGCAAGGTCATGAAAACCGCCAACCGCCCGTCAGTTAATAACTGATGAGCGCCCCACCGCAGCCAGCGCCTGTTCCACACCTCGTTGGAGGCCAAGGTTGAATATGTCCAACCCAATGTCATTAAGGTGAACGCCATCCGGTCTCAACGGCCAAAGAAACAGGGCAGAAGGGGCCCCCGCAAGGGTACAAAACAACCCTTCTGCCCATGCCAAAGCTGTAGTTTTTTGATTTGCGCAACAGACCCGACACGCAACGCTCACAGAAGGTAACGTCCTCCGCCCGGACGCCGCCCGCCGAGGAAGTGGATCTCGAAACCAGTTCGCCAATGCGAAAGGCCCCGCAAAATGCCCACGAGAAAGGCACTTGGAAGAGAAGGGTCTCGAACGGGGAAAAACAAACGGACGGCAACAGGGAAAGGATACCGGAGAGAATAGGGAGGGAAACCGGACGCCGGAAATAAATCGCACGTCTACAACCCCACAGGCCCGACGGATCAGGAACGCTGTTGTGATGTCCTCCCACCCCAGGAGCTGAAGCCCGAAGGACAAAGCAGACATGACTGATGAAATCGAGAAACCAGAAGAACCTTTTTGTAGTAAATAAACAAGGTAAGAAAATGAAGCCACGCATCTTTCCTGTGAAGATGAGATGGAAATGACACCGCCCGACACCTGGACACCCATTTGTCCCACACGCGACAGTAGGACGCCCACGACCAAGGGGACAGCGACGCCTGAAGAGGTCTAGCAAACATCGGAAACGAGGTTCCACAAGTAGGCCAGACAGGGGAGGCCATCCAGGGAAGCCGACGGGGCGCGGGCGCGGAAACGATTGAGCTGTGAACGAGAGAGAGCATCGGGAATATCACTAGCAGTTCCAGGGACATGCCTAGCTCTAAAGCAAACGTTAAACTGAAAGCACTTTAAAACCAAAAAAACGCAGCGATGCGACCGGAAGGGATCTGGCAGACTGTTGATTGATCACCTGCACCATGCTTATGTTATCGAGACCAGAAAAACCACCTGGTGATTGCGCAAGCGCTCGCCCCACAGCTCAATGGCGACAATAATCGAAAAGAGCTCCAGCAGTGTGAGGTTGCACAAAAGATCCATGCGTGCCCATAAGGCCGGCCAACATTAAGCAGACCACTCCCCTTGGAAAAAGGGGCACCGAAACCACAGGAGCCTGGCGCATCAGTATATAGCTCCAGCTGTGAGTTTGGTACCTCCTACAGCAACCAACATGACTGGCCATTGTAGCACTGGAGAAAGGATATCCACATCCCCAAGTTATCCCTGCATGGGCTTGGTGATACAGATATAATGGTGGGGGGCAGCCAACCCCATTGTGGCCCACGCCAGACATCTACAGAAAGCCACGGTGTCGATTGCAATACCCAAGAAGGCCAGAACCGTCACAGGGCCCTTGGTCTTGTCGGCTGACAGCGGGATGGCAAAACCGCTCGCAGGTGTTCTCAAAAAACAGACAGGAGCTTCTGGCACTCACCGCTGTCAGCTGGGCCCACGAAGGGGAAGTCAAATAGTGTAACACGGAGGACAAACCATCCGCCTGGACAACTACCCATTCAAGGAAACTACTGAATAGTTCAAACAAATAACAAGAAATGACACAGCCCATGGGAAGGCACCTGTCAAAAAAGTAGCTTCCCTGAAAGTAGCAGCTTCACTATGAAGGGGGTACCGGTCTAGCCAGGGAAGCATCTCTGAGACGATCACTGGGGTCCTCTGGTTTAGAAATGTCAGGCTTAGCCCCAGGCCGGAAAAGAGGTTGTTTTCCCTTTTGGAAGCATCGGCTGGCTGGGTGAGCGCCCCCGCAAAGTGAGCACTCGTGCTTAAAACGACACGCGGTGTACCACTTGCAGTGGCTCTCATTGAACAGCCAGCATAGGCCTTTTTAGGAGCAGACGAAGGCCTGTGGGGGCACATAAGCAAGAACCACAGGCTACCGTCCTGGCAATCAAAGCAGAACTCCTTCCTTGATGCCATTTTTTGGCGAAACTGCGTGTCGTAGTGGAACCAACACTGGCCCCCGTACACTTTGTAGGCACCCCAAATGAGATCAAGATAGCAAAAAAGTAATGCAGCTAACTCTGGAAAACGCTTGCAAAGCACTCCGCTGTAAGCACAGAACCCCTGCAGCCAGTTCCCGAATGTCCAAGGAAGTTGCTTGGATTGTTCACACTGCGCCGCCACGTCAACCCGACCGGATTTGTCGATCGTCTCACGGTCAGGAGGGACTAAGGCGAGGAAATCCATAAATTCGCAACGCCAGGTTTTATCCTTGACGTCTTCTGACAAGTGCGTGCCGGTAGGCGAAATCACCCACAAAGCGTCACTCGTGGAAGAGGAACTACATGTTGGACCCGACAAACCCATGTGAGACAGGACCGATTTTACGCCCGTGACAATGTGTTCGTCTGGCGGACCCGATACGGCAGCGTCACCGGACCTACCCCAAATCAAATCACAATCATACTCGCTGAGTCGCGGGTATGCAGCCGAAGAAGAAAGGCGACCAACAGCAGGTCCAGGAGGAACACCCGGTACAGGGTCGTCCATGGGAGGAGCCAGCAGGAGGCCGTGACGTCCATCGCCTTGAAGGATGTTGACGGCTGGCGAGGTCGAAGGATGCTGGCGGAAGGATAGGTCCAGAGGCGGTGGTCCTGGCCC
Organism: Aquarana catesbeiana; assembly: GCF_042186555.1. NCBI lineage: Eukaryota > Metazoa > Chordata > Amphibia > Anura > Ranidae > Aquarana > Aquarana catesbeiana. Next base: position 222,057,319 of record NC_133335.1, read on the forward strand.
CCGACCCTGAGGAGCCCGAGGGGCCGAGGATAGCAGGCAAGCAGCATCTGGAGCAGCCGGAGTCCCCGGATGGAGGGCTCGCAGTGGGCGCAGCCCACATCCCCGGCGTGGCATGCGCATCTCCCGCCCTGCTGGGTGCAGGGAGATGGTGCCGCGCAGCAGGCAGGTGCAAGGTTGCATCGACAGGCCCCCAATGGGAATCTCCCATCCTGCCAGGCGCAGGGAGATGGTGGGGCGAGGCTGTGGCAGTGGGCATCCAGAAGGAAGCTCCAGCCCAGCCGGGCGCAGGGAGCTGCTGATGGTCAGAGATCAGTGATGAGGGGATGGGAGCAGGAGACCGTCGGCCATCCCCCGCCCAGCCGGACACAGGGAGACGTGAGGAGGCAGGGGGCCGAGGCAGAAGGTGAGAGGCATGTCCAGCAGTGCCATCCCCCACCCAGCCGGGTGCAGGGGGATGTGGGAAGGCGGGGGTCAGCGGCAGGGGGTCAACGGCATGTGCAGCTCTAACATCCCCCACCCGACCGGGTGCAGGGGGATGCGGTAAGATGGGGGTCAGCTGCAGGGGGTGAGTGGCATGCATATCTCTAACGTCCCCCACCCAGCCGGGTGCCGGGGGACACAGTAAGGCAGGGGTTAACTGCAGGGGGTGAGGGGTATGTACATCTGTACTATCCCCCACCCATCAGGGGGGATGTGGAGGTACAGTGGACCTGGCAGAGGAAGTGTGGAGTGTATCCACATTTGAATCTCCCGCTCTGCTTAGCTCAGGGAGAGACGCTGGCAGTGACACGCCAGCAGATCCAAGCAGCGTGGAGGAAGGGGGGGGATGTGCGACCCGTGCAGCAGCTCCAGGCTGGCGTGTCCGGCGTCTGGTGCTGCGGGACGATCTCCGGGTGACCCCCGCAAACGCCGGCGGAGCGGGGGGGGACAACGGCGGGAAGCGCCGCGGTTCCCGCCTGCGCAGCCGAGAGGGTGCCCGAGAGGGGGTTCACAGTTTGAGGAGCCCGAACGGACCACCGGGGGGCTCTGGGAGCAGGCCGGGCAAGAGGAGTCCCGGCTCGAGCTGAATACAGATGGTGGAAGGACCCGCCGGGGAGGGCTCCGGTGGCGGGAGGGAGCGGGGGGGGGGGCGGAGGGGGGGGAGGCGGCATCAGTAGCCACAGCAGTTTCCAGGAGGCGAGGGGGGGTGGAAGGGGAATAGGAAGGACTGGGGCTCAGGCGGGAAGGAGGACGGGTACGTCTCCTGGCCCTAGAAACTGGGGCCCCCGCAGGTGGCAGTGGAGGGGGGTGAGGGGGGAACATCTCAGGGGTAAGGAGAGAGAAAAGCCATTCTGCCTGACCTTGGAGAGCCAGCTCATGGACCCTGGCCAACAGAATGTCAGTGTCCATGGCAGAGGTGCAGGGTCCACAGCAGCTCTTCCAACGACTCTTCTGAAAGACCCAGAACGCCCTGGGGCACACAATTTCCTGAGCTCAGGCCCATCCCATCCCACATGTCCCAACCAATCGTTCCCCTTTTCATGTACCTAGCCATGCCCCCATCAGTCAAGGCTCTCTTTTCCTAGGGTGAGGCTCAAGAGGCCTTCACTCTTGGTCTACCAGATGCTTGTAGCTGTCCCAACTTTCCCAGTCTTTGGAGCAAGGAATTCCCCCCCACCATGGGGTGCACTGTCCTGCAGGACCCACACAGCTCTCCTAACTGGTAGCAGCCCTGAGCTATTCTCATAAATGGTTTATAATGGCCCTGCACACCAGTATGTTCATGCAGGCTGCAGGCATCCAGAAAAACCCGGCCAAGACACTTTGCAACCTCCAAGCTCCAGACCCTGATCTGGGATTACAAAACCTGGAGAAAGTATAAAACACAGCTTTCTCTGCTCAGAAACCAGTGGCGTAACTAAAACCTTCAGGGCCCCGATGCAAGAAATCATGAAGGGCCCCCCTGACCCCTGGACAGCGCTTTACCTAGGCGGATGTCTGATAAGAGGAGGAGCCGCGAGAGCCGCCGAGGGACCCCAGAAGTCGGTGTTCGGGGCCACTCTGTGCAAAACTAACTGCACAATGAAGGTATGACATGTTTATTATTTAAAAAAAAAAACCTTTACAATCACTTTAAGGGGTTAAAACAGGTGGTCAGGAGGCAACATATTGCCTCTTTACCGGTGGTCAAATGCCTCTGAAAAGTGATCTGAGTATGGATCGCTTTTCAGAGGAACAGCATTTTGTTGCTGGTACTTTGAACGAGCAAGAAAAAAAAAAATCAGTCCTGATTGTACACATATAGGGTGTCAGGATTAAACGTGCATACATAAAACGTGCATACATAAAATGTGCATACATAACATCTAAACAGTGGCGGCTGGTGCTCAAAATTTTTTTGGGGGCGCAAACATTTTTTGAAAAAAAATCATCAAATGCAGCCACTGTGCCCATCAATTGCAGCCACTGTGCCACTTAAATGCTGCCAGTGTGCCATCAAACACAGCCACTGTGCCAAACGCTGCCACTGTGCCCATCAAACGCAGCCACTGTGCCCATCAAATGCAGCCACTGTGCTCATCAAACGCTGCCACTGTGCCACTTAAATGCTAACAGTGTGCCATTAAACGCAGCCACTGTGCCATCAATTGCAGCCACTGTGCCAAACGCTGCCACTATGCCCATCAAACGCAGCCACTGTGCCCATCAAACGCTGCCAGTGTGCCCATTAAATGCTGCCAGTGTGCCCATTAAATGCTGCCACTGTGCCATCAAACGCTGCCACTGTGCCCATTAAATGCTGCCAGTGTTCCATCAAACGCAGCCACTGTGCCATCAATTGCAGCCACTGTGCCAAATGCTGCCACTGTGCCCATCAAACGCAGCCAGTGTGCCCATCAAATGCTGCCACTGTGCCCATCAAACGCAGCCAGTGTGCCCATCAAATGCTGCCCGTGTGCCCATCAAATGCTGCCAGTGTGCCCTTGAATGCCCCCAGTGTGACCCCCGACCGCTCACCGGCACTTACCCTGTCTTGGTGGGGCAGCGGGTGACTGCGACGAGTGGGGTCCTCCATGCGTCTCCTGCTGTCCTCATCTCCCGTCCTCTCCTCCTGATAGGCATCCAATAGCGGCGCCTGTCGTTTTAGCCAATCAGGTGATGGGTAACAGACCCGAGCACCTGATTGGCGGAGAGGCAGTTTAGTGTTAGTAGAGCGAATAGTCATTCGCTTTTCTAACACAGCTGAGTGACCTGTGAGGTCACCTTTTTTGATGCCTATTAGAGCCTATGGCTCTAATCCGGTGCTTCAAAAACACCCCCCGCCGCTGTAATTTAGGTTCCCTGTGCCCAAAAAGGGGCTGGGCGCCTGAATAGGGGGTGGCAGTGGCGGCCATAGATAGATTCATGCAATGCATAAATCTATCTATTGGTGATAGAGGGGTGGCAGGAGGGGGGGTGGCGCCCGTGCGCCCTTAATGCACGGGCCACCACTGCATCTAAACACACACACATAATATACACACATATACTGTATATACACACACAAACACATATACATATATAAATACACACATAAACACATGCAAACACATACATGAACACACATATAAACACACATATAAGAACACACACTTACAGAAAGCCTTTTCAAAAACGGCAGTGCTTTACCTCACCTCTTCCTGCCAGGTACTGCACTGTAGGGGGAGACAAAGAGCACAGCACACACTGCTTTCACTGAACAGTGTGACAAGCTCCCCGCACAGTGCCGACTACAGTTCGGCTGACGATGGGGAGATCGATCTCAGCCGCTCATCCTTACAGGATAAACAGGGGGGCCCTCAAGGGCCCCCTGCAGCATGGGGCCCAGTCGCCATGGCGACCTCAGCGACCCCTATACTTCCGCCACTGTCAGAAACAATAGTCTAGAACTTTGCCTTAATGCAAATCCTGTGTCATTTATACCTTCATTTCCTAAACTTACACAGTGGCAGGGCCTCGCACTGACACAAACTACGAGCTCAAAGACATTTGCCCCATTGCCAGACTTGTACTGTGCATTTCAGATGCAGAAAATCAGACACAACAAAGGTTGTCTGTAAAAATATCTTTATTTCATTTTAAAGCCAAACTCCTGACACAAACTCATTTAAATATATTGCTTAACCACTTTAGCTCCAGAAGCTTAACCCCCCTTCCTGGCCAGGCCATTTTTTGCGATACGGCACTGCGTTACTTTAACTGACAATTTTTTTTTTTTTACGTATAACTCTTTATTCAAAGATTTTTCCAAATATAAACAATCATGTAGAAAAAGAAGTCAAACAAAGAAATAAAACTATTACAAAACCAACGTCGCTAAGCATATACATCTAATAGGCCAACACTGACACTTATTAAATTTATAAACTAAAGATATAAACTAGAGATAAGAGATTAATACAGAATATAAATTAATACGCCACCTTAATGCAAATTCACTTTGAATCAAATAATAACCTCCAAAATATTGTTAACCTATATGCTTATACCTTACCTTAACTTAACTACTTTAAAATGAGAAACCTTTCTCCTGACCCCATAAAAGGGGGTTTGGAGACAAAATCTACTAAAAAACGGAGAAAAAGAGAGAAAAAAAAAAGGAAGAGAAAAAAGGATTAAATATAACTAACTCAAACTCAGAACCTTCGCTGCCTCCCCCCCTCCCAGAGTTCCCCCAATCCACTGACAATTGTGCGGTGGTGTGAAGCTGTACCCAAATAAAACTTATGTCCTTTTTTTCCCACAAATATAAAAAATTTTACTTTCTGCTATACAACAGTCTCAATAAAAGAAATGTAAAAAATCTATTTTTTTCATCAATTTAGGCCAATATGTATGCTGCTACATGTTTTTGGTAAAAAATCCCAATAAGTGTATATTGATTGGTTTGCGCAAAAGTTATAGCATTTACAAACTATGGGATATTTTTATTTATTTATTTATTTATTTTTTTACTAGTATAGCAACTTATAGAAGTATTGCGATATTGCAGCGGACAGTGACACTAACTGACACTTTTTGGGGGACGAGTGACACTAATACAGTGATCAGTGCTAAAAATATGCACTGTCACTGTATCAATGACACTGGCAGGGAAGGGGTTAACATCAAGGGTGATCAAAGGGTTAACTGTGTGCCTAGCTAGTGTTTTCTCACTGTGGGGAGGTGCTTTTACTAGGGGAAGGCATGGATCCATGTGCCTGCTTTGCAGGAATGGCAATCTGCCTTGTTTACATAGGCAGACTGACATTCTCCTTGTGTAACGAACAAAAGGGCAGGTACCTCTGATCAGCTCCTGCTATGAATAATCACAGCGGGGGCGGGTCGCCGGTGGCGCGCCTGCGCGTCCCCAGCCCGAAAGTGCTGGATCATGTACTAGTTACCAGTAGAGCTGCCTTGCCACCGTATATGTGCAGTATGCGGTCAGCAAGTGGTTAAAGTGACAAACTCTGGATTAAAAAATTATATTCCAGCACATTTTTTTTACTCAAAAAGCTCCTTCTATTGCTCTCAACCTCCTCCAACACTCCAACACTCCAAATTCCTTGCTGCTAGGAACCTAACTACCCTCTCTTGATTGCTCCTGAGATGGACTCTGGGATTTGTAGTGTGCATACAGCATTGCACATGACTGCATCTGACGTCCTGTTCTTTACAAACAGAAGTGAGGGGGAAAAGGAGAGGTTCGAGACTTCATGGAGGAAGTTACAAGGAGGCAGAAAACATAGTAAAATCTATTTAATAAAAATGAATTACAGGGCCATTAAGGTGCTGACTGTAACACAATGAATACATGATGTGTTAGGTGACTGTAGGTCACAGATACCTGACAGTCTATATTATTGACTACTGCAACCTGTGAAACTGCAGCACCATTCTACAAGGTTTGGTTTGCCTTTGGATTTCCAAGTAAGTTTTGACACCATTCTGTCAAGTCATTGTCACGTACAAGGTATTGTTTTTGTTTTTTGTTTTTTTTGTTTTTAAATATGACCGAATCAACAGGCATGGAAAATACATATCTTTGCCCATCTTCTTTAATGTGTCCCTTTTAGGCAGTTGAAAGATTTGGAGATGCAAAAATAGATAAGACGAATAGGTCATATGACTAATCTGTTAGTTTGATACAATTTATATAATAGACGCCAGCATAAGCATGACACAATGGCTTTATCTATGAGCAGGGGCTGCAGGAGTGAACAATACAAAGTTATTCTGGGTTACCCTGAATTTGCGAGATTCGAGAAGCTGTTTAACATATTTCTTCAATTTACACTCAAGTTTAGTAAATCTAGATATTATGGTCGCTCTATCCACAATAGTTCTTCTATTATCGTCATCATAAGTATGTACCACGTTTCTTATCTTCTCATTATCACGTAACAGATTACTTAGAGACTCTGTTTCTGCACAGTTGCCATATGGCCAATCCGCTTTTTCTTCGGTTTCTGTACACTTGGGATCAAATGAAACAATATACATTTTATTACAATTAGCACAGGGAGGAGTCTCCTTAAATTTATGATTATTCATCTCAAATTTGTAAGCAGAGCAGCACACTTTTTTGGGGAACTGAATGCCATGACCACCTTTTTCACATCTCACTTCGTATGAAATAACTTTGTCCCACACTAATAGGCAAGATATGGCAATCATTATCCGGGTGGGCACGCTGCCTTTGTAGGCTATTAATGACCCAAAGGCATTGGCATCATCAGCGCAGCTGTGAGAAATGACAGCAGCAGACAATGCAAATTCACTGAGTTTAAATTTGTTGTTTTCATCATCATGAAAATGGTTGAAAAACTCCTTGTTCCTCTTCTCCAGTTCATTCAAGATGAGTGCTTTGTCTCCACCATAATAATTGGTAATCTGAGAATTGGATAAAAAAAAAAAAAGTATGAGGAGATAGGATAGGATAATCAATGTAAATGAATTAAAGCTCAACTACAGTTTTATCAAAGGTAGCTGGTCAGTGCATCTCATACCAGTTGAGGAGATGCAGACTATGTTCTATCAAAACATATTCTAGAGCTATGAGTATCAAAATAAACCAACCAAATAATCTGTTATAACTAAAATAAGGTCAACCAAGTGGGTGGATTGCCATAGTGTGAGGTATTCATGTGAAAGAGGGTATATGAGATGAATATCTCTGCCATGGCTTAGTCTAAAGGCCCATACACACGATCTGACTTTTTGACAACAAGGACGTGTTTTATTGGACAATTCGACCGTCTGTATGCTCCATCAGACAATTGTTTTCGGTATTTCAACAGACAAATGTTCACTGTGCATACTCTCCGGCAACAAATGTGCTATGTTGGCTCAACCGATCGTGTGTACACAAGTCCATCGGACTAAAATCCAAATTACAAATGCGCATGCTCCGAGGCAAGGACCAGCCGGAAGCGTTCGGCCTTGTAAAACTAGCGTTCATAATGGAGATATCACATTCGTGACGCGGCAAATTATGAAATCTCGAAATGCAGCGCACATTCTCTTCTTCTCTATAATGGGATAATAATAAAGCTGCTTTGCTAGTTATACTGACGGAGTAATGAAAACGTATTTACAATGGATTGTTGTTCTAGTGATATCAAGAAGATGTTCATTTTTTTTTTGTGTCAAGTTAGCACAACCCCATTATCTCCTAGTAGTTTTGAAGCTCAAAGCTTCAACTTTGTTTGTGTCCCTTGTTATTAATTTTAGATTGTATTTTAGAAATGTATCTGCCTGCCCCCAAACTGTCATTAGAAGTTAAACGCATAAGCAAGTTTTTTTTTGTATTATTTTTTTATTTTGAATAGTAAGCACAAGAAGGGCATATAAAAATCAAGAGGAAGGCAGCAATGGATCAACTGGTGGAATTGGTGAAGCCTCTGTACCCCAGGGCAGACATCAATTATTTGAAGAGCAAAATTGGGAACCTGAGGAGTACATACAATAGGGAGCACAAGAAGGTTGTGGATTCAGAGAGATCGGGAGCAGCAGCAGATGAGATATATGTCCACAGGCTGTGGTACTACAACAGGCTGTGATTTTTGAACAGACCGAACCACGCCCATCGCTCTCCACACTTTTTCCACATCAGCTGAGGCGATTTCGTTTCTTGTGCATTCAGAACAAAAATAAAATTAAAAAATTAGTAGACATATTCTCTGTCATCAAAATTAACAAACTGAAACCAAAAGAGCAAATGATACACAGAAAAGGAACCAAAGTATAACCAAGAAAATCATACTTAAATTAAAAATTAAATATATAAATTAGTAGCCCCAAAACTCCCCAGACCAGTGGCCTTGTTGGGGATCCTGGGGCTGAATTTGCCGCTGACTACCATGCTGCTGGGTTGGGTGGGGTTGCTGAGCTTGGTAGGGTTGCTGAGGTGGTTGGGGTTGCTGAGGTTGGTAGGGTTGATAAGGTGGGTGGGGTTGCTGGGATGGGTAGGCTTGTTGTGGAGGTGGTGGAGGTGTGTGCTCCAAATCACACACATGTGTTTTTGTTGTTATCTCACGTTTCCTTGCCTTGCTGAGGAGCTGGACGATTAGCCCCTCACATAGCTCCCTTTGCTCCTCGTCCACCTCCCGGAGCTTACTTGCAGTGAAACTGCCAAACCCTTTAGCACTATCGGGTGCTGTTGTGATTGCTGATGTTGCCCGAGTAAGGAAGTCAGCCGTGGCCTCATCCAGGTTGTGGCTCTTTCTGGCTCTTTTGGTAGGAGGGCGCAGGGGAGGGATTTGGCAATGCATTTGCCCGCTGGGCCCGGCCTCTTCTTGGCTCAAACTTTCCTGTGTGTGAAAATGGAACATAATTTTAGTTTTTTTGTCATCAATCACAAACACTTTTCAACTCATGACTTGAATGTGGAATTGAAAATTGAATGTGGACAAATATAAAAGACTATCATTCTGACTCCAGCATTTATCATTCTTGTCCTAATCCTTTTTGGCCACTACTGTCTATTAACTCAAATAATGTCAGAGCCAACAGGGACTCTGACCCTAGCGCTCAAAAATGGATAAAATTGTTCCAATGTCCTACTAGCTGCTATTATAAAATAAAATAAAACCATATAACAATGAATATGTTCCTTAGGAGAAGGAAATATTAACAACGCTTAATATAATGAATACTTAAACGACTGACCGTTAAAGTAGAAATAAATATCAGTGGTAATATAGAGCTCTGATCCCAGCGCTCAAAATGCAGACAAAATAAATAAATAAAACATTTAGTCAATAAAATACATAAGACATAACCAAATCAATAAAGTCCTTTAATAGATAGTTGCATGTATGGAGCTGACAGCGATGTGAAGATGGGCTTCTAATCAGACCAAGTGCCCTAGCCAAGGGCCCCTATACCTTCACCGAATCACCACGTGAGAACCCCCTAAGTAAATGTGCTTACCAGAGGCAATAATCAGTATAGCCTGTGATTGATTTCTCAGTGTTGACCTGCTCCTCAACCGCTGGATGGATCAGCTCTCCATAGCCAAGGGCCGCTTGGCTTTAACGGTCAGTCGTTTAAGTATTCACTACTGTCTATTGATATGGAAATCACTTTGTTAACGCACAAAATTATTATCCATAATAACATCTAATTAACATCATTGTATTTTTGTCTACAAATCTTTTCAACAAAGCTATACCTGGGTCAAGATATGCTCCTATTCCTCTTCATCCTGTGTAGGATCAGGATCAGTATCGGTGGCCTTAGATGATATGGAGGGTAGTGTGGAGAGGGATCTACGTGGTACAGTTTGATCTGACAAAAATTGCAGGCTGTTAAAGTACCACAGCTTGGGCACATAAATCTGATCTGCTGCTACTCCCAATTTTTTGGATTTCGGAATCTTCTTTCGCTCCCTGTTATACATGCTCCTGAGGCCCCCAATTTTTGTCTTCACCACAGTGTAGGTTGCCCTGGGGTACACAGTCTTTGCCAATTCCACCAGTTGCTTCCCTCCTCTTGATTTTATTAGAATAATCTTTATGTTTTACTTGCCACAAACAGGTGAGCTCCCTGTATTTTTGGATAAATTCCATCAAGAATTCGTGGGAATTCAACTTGTCCTTCATTTTGTTGGCAAGTATCAGATGGCTGCAAGACAGAACACAAGACAAACCATAATAGGTGGCTTATAACTCTGGTCACAATATAGGCCTCTATCTAAGCAGTATAGGCCACTAACCACCGGTGCACCAATTTTCAAACGTACCTTTTTTTCGTGGCTCCTTTTGACTAGCGTTTGTCTCTCAACTATTGAAACATTCCTACGGCCGTTACATTGACCGTTATGGGTTGAAATACCCTGCGCATGTGTGAAACTCCGCTCTCAGAGCGCCATGACGCTGGGGCGTGACCAGATTTTCTATTCTGCATGCAACATACACGGCGGAACATTCGGGAAGGATGACATGATGGCGGAATCGCTGAAATCCAGCAGGCCCCGCGGTGGTGGAGCTTATAGAAAACATAAAACCACCCCCATGAGCAAGGGGGAGATGGTGCGCACATTGGAGAAATAGGACTATAAGCTGCAGAACTATGAAAGGCCCAACAGCCGAAAAGACTGGATTCTGGAGAAGGTCATACGGTATTGGAGGGAGAATATTCGGTGCACCAAATGAAGGATCACATCCGCAAGCTGGTCGGATTTAAAGCACTGAGAGAAAGACCAGATGGACTCCATCCATCGCATAATAAAAAAAGTAAGTCAGATTAATAACTGAAATCATTATGTAGATGTTGGAATTAGCTGTCTGTATATTTGCTTTCTACAAGTAGGTCTTGAAAAATACACATAATGTTTTCTCTAATCTAGGTCTGAATATTTTGTGTAAAGATGAAGTTAAATTTAAAACAGATATGAACTATACTTGTTTTTATTCTGGAGTACGCTTTTTTGGTGTAATAATTTTTAGAATATTTTATTCTTTCAACAGGAAAAAGGAACAGACAAGTCACCAGACAAGCCACCAGAGGGGACAAAGGGAGGCTTCCCTTGGCCGGGCCCCAACAAAGGAGACAACAGGGACTTCTTTCCCTCAAAATCGTAAGTGACAACTTCAAACACACTCATTTAGCCACTGACAGGGGTGGGTGGCAACTGCATGAGTTGTTCAATGTGGGCATCACCTTCCCTTTTCAATGCATTTTTCTATGTTTAATAAAGCAAAGTGCAGCATGTTGGAGTCCACTAGTCAGGAGCAAACATTGTCACAAGTGCAAGGTTGGTCAACTAATTCAGCAAAAGGGATGCTAGGAACAGATGTGACTTGGGGTGGCTTAATGAATGTTGTATTGTTTATTTTTAGAGGAACGCGAGTGTGGTCAGCTCCCACATTTGGAGGAGTAGCATCTGAGAGCTGGACACAGCACAGAGTCTCCACTGGACCGAACATCCCCTGACGCAAGACAGACAGAGGGTGGAAGAGTGCAACAAGTTGAAGAAACTACTTTTGAGCCTCTTGTTTGCCCCAGTAAGTATTTTTGTAATCTGGCTTCAAATGTGTATACATGTCAAGTGTTTAGATGTCAAAACCAAACACCCACTCCACAAATTAGCAAAGTATGTAGTGCCTTTAACATTAGCATGGAGAAGGAAGAGGTGGAAGGAGCTGGCAGTGAGGCTAGGTACCCGAGTTGTGTAGACATAGGCACCAGGGCCAAGATTACAGAGTAGTTGCGGTGTGTACATTCCTAGTAGTGCAGGTGTCTGAAGGGCAAGCAGGTTGCAAGCAATAATAGACTGGCTAGGTAAGTATTTGCACAATTTGCCTACTAACGTGACCATAATTCACTATGTAGGGCCTCAGCCACTTGACCATCATTCCCATTAAACACTTTTTTCTCTTCTTCCAAGGCCACGAACTTCCAAGATGCACTATTGGTCCTATCAGTGCTGATATGCTGCAGGCATTGATTGAGCTCGAGAAAATAAAAGGAGGCTGCCACTGGTTTACAGAAACAAATAAAGGATAATGTAGACCTGTTAGCCCAATTTTAAAATCTTCAGACCTTACGTTTTCTTCAACTTGCTGCCTCCTGTCTTTTTTTTTTGCATCTTTTGACTACTTTGAAGCACAGGCTCACATTGATGCTACTTTGAAATTGCGCTACTTCATTAGAACTACCGCAATTTCAAAGTAGCAAGGAACAGTGCCATTGACTACAATAGACTGTGATTTGTCATGCGATTTGACCTCTCAAATCGCATGATAAATCTCCAAAAACATGAACATGGGCTTTTTTATTGTCTGAGATCATTGTTTCTCCACTCCACTTCTTTAGATGCATGACCACGTTATGTTTTCTTTATTTTATGCAGTATAAAAATGACTGTGTCAATGAAGAACCTCGAAAATGACCTTATCACCTGTGCCAACAGTAACAAATAGAGAAAACAGGACCTGGTAATGCATCTGGAGAAGGAGAGTTGAGAAACACTGCCCTAAGTAATGTTTGGATTTTTCTTGATGTGTTTTTTGTAATGGCAAAGCCAAAATTCGAAGAAGCACACAAATTGAGACCCAAACTCCCTCATGATCCCATGCCAAAAATGTGTGACTTTACCTACATGGAGTTTGCAAAAGCCACAAAACACACAGTGGGGGTTATTTACGAAAGCACAATCAACTCTGCACTACAAGTGCACTACAGGTGCAGTGGAAAGTGCACTTGTAGTGCAAAGTGGATTTCCCTGTTGTAAATAACCCCCACTGTGTCAACATGTGCTATCTCCCATCATGGGGTATCAATGGGCGTGTTTTGGGGGTGCAACCCCTTCCTCTCACCTACTTTAGTTTGGAGGAAGGGGTTGCACCCCCAAAACGCGTACATTGATATCCCGTGATGGGAGATAGCACATGTTGACACACTGTGTTTTGTGGCTTTACCAAATAACCTGTTTGTACCTACACACATTTTAGGCAGGGGATCATAAGGGACAATTAACAGTTATGCCTCTTCAAAATTTGGCTTTTAAAGGGGTGAACTCATCACACCTGCGGAAGGCAAGATCTTCACAGTTTAAATTCAAAAAGTTGAACTTTGTAAGTTCCAGAGTTGGGGATGTGTATGCTCTGCTTTAAAAACACGCACATGTTTACATTAACACGAACATGTTTAGCCATTAAAAATGCTATAGAATGCCAAATATACATGTTATCCACAAATAATGATGTTGGTTTGTTCTAAAACCATAAAACGCACATGTGAATGTGCTTGTAGCAAATCGCTTTTTTCAAAACAATGTGTGGCTTCTTATTTCAATGCTCAATACCAGTGTATTTGTTAAATTGGTGTAGTTACAGTGACAGTGTGCTCAAAAATGTATGTAGCAGAGCCACAGCACAACATTATAGTTAGCTCAAGATGAGATTGTCAACCCATGTAGCACATAAGGTACGTTTGCACTATTGGAGAAAATGACAAAGATTAAGGCCATTTGCAAACCTAATAAACACAGACAACAGTAGTTCATATGAAATAGTAGTTTGATTTGTTCATAAACATTTAGTCATGATCAACTACATTTTGCTGCCAAGCCACTGCCCCTCTACCCACAAAGTAGTCCATATATTGTTCACAGACAAGACGGGCATTCTGGGAGGGCAAACCAGCACATCCACTTTCTAGAGCTGGCATCACAGCCTCTTCAGCTGGGTGGAAAACTGAAGGGACAACATCTGTTTGCCCTGTCGCAATGTAGCTGCTAGCATTCCTCCTAAAAAAATTGTGGAGGATGCAGCAGCACAACATGACATGGTTGATTTTATACTCGGCCAAGTTTATGGAGATTAAAAACAGCCTAAAGTGACTGGAGAGGATGCCAAAGGCGTTTTTCACCACCCTTCGGGCACGAGAGAGCCGATAATCGAAAATGCATTGCTCTGGGGTGAGGTTTCTCACAGGAAAGGGCTTCAGAAGAGCAAAGGCCTCATCTGCCACAAAAACAAAATTGAGGCCCTCGACATTGTCCTGAGCATGTAGCAAATGTAGCCGATCGTAGAATCCGGTATGCATCATGACACCTCCTTCCGAGTGGCGGCCATTCTTCCCCACGTCCAGGTACAGGAACTCGTATGTTGCAGACAATATAGCAAGCATAACTATGCTGCTAAAGCCTTTATAATTGAAGAAATACTATCCTGAGTTGGGTGGTAGGACAATCCTCACATGCTACCCATCAATGGCACTACCACAGTGGGGAAAATTCCACAAATTCTCAAACTGGGCCGCCACATCCTGCCATTGATGGGGGTTTGAAAGAAACTGGGCAGTCAAACAAAGAAAAAAAAATACTACTTGTGCACCTAAAATTGCAAGCATATTTGACACAAACATTCTTGGGCAACATAAAAGTATAACATTTAAATGAGTATTTAAAAATCAAAGTGAAAGTTCAACTTATATGATTCCTCACCCCCTCTGGTGGCACATTTTAAAAATGTTATGGTGGGGAGGGGGTGTTGAATGGGTAGATGTTTTGGACAGGTAACGCTCTCCACTTCCATGAGAGCTAAATGCATAAAAAATTAGGGTTAATTTGGCCAGCCCCTCTGTATTTTCAAGATTGGCAGCCCAGTGGACAGGTAAGAAGTGTCATAATCCAAAAATAAGAATACACACTGTCCAAATAGAAGCACATTTGGGCATAATAATTTACCATTAACAAGATAATAGGAGACCAAAAATGTTTACTGTACAATTTGAAGGTAATCAGGCAGGCCCTTGCACTATATGCTTTGGAGAATTCAAGCTGAAATCTGACCACAAAAGAGGTATACTGTGTATGGGTTTTGCAAACTCAGCAGATAGAGTAGTTGTATCGGTTGACTCAGCATTTTGGGGTGGGAGGGAGGGTTACAAAAGAGTTTGTGCACCCAAAAAAAGGGACTCTTGCACTCTGCATGAATTTGAGGCCAACAATAAGATTGAGACACATTTAAGGGGGTGTTTAGGGTAAACATAAAAAGAAGCATAAAAAAAATTGTTAAGTTACTAAGCTAGGTGTGTATGGGCCCAGGGTAGCATGCTGGGAAGGTTAGTGAAGGAAAATATGCATGTAGGCCAAGAAAAAGCTTACAGCATGCATGAGGACAAAGAGGACATTCACAGCATATTACAATAATGGGAATGATGGAATTCAAAAATTTGTAAAAGACATTAGAACATATTAATTACATAGAATGTGATAATAAAGAATAAAACTTACCCGAATATAGTCCTTCTGCAGGACTTGTATGATGGCACAACAGGTCTCTGGAATAATGAGTCCCAGAGCCAGGGGAGAGATCCCAGTGGTAAACTTGATATCCTGGAGACTTCTCCCTGTCGCCAAGTACCTCAAGGTTGCTATGAACCTTTCCTCTGCTGGAACATCAACCCTCATGCAGGTGTCCTGCTTCTTAATATAGGGGGACAGCAAGGACAAGAGTTGCTGAAAGCAGGAGTCTGTCATAGATAATTCCTAAAATCATTAGGATTATTCTCCTGGAGCTCTCACAGCAAAGGCATATGAAAAATTGGTCACAATTAAGCAACCAATTTTTGGTCCAACAACTCCTCCTCCTCCTCCTGTTCCAGGACCGGGCTAGAGTCAAAGCAATAACTCCAAGTCCATAAATAGCACGCTCTCTTGTAGGATTGCGCAACATGGCTGGTTGACGAATGACCATTCTGAAACAAACTGAAAAGCACGAAACTGAAAAGCGCGAATCAACACTGACCAAACTTCTACTAACGCGAGATTAGCAGAAGGAGCCCAAAGGGTGGCGCATGAGAATTGAACTTCCTCTTTTGAAGTGTCGTAAGTACGTTGAAAGGTCACTACATTCGTGGTTGTTGGCTGAAAATGTTCTGCCGTGTGTATGTATACCAAGTTCACGGACAACGCCCTTCGGACCAAAATCCACGGAAAAGTCAGATGGAAGTCCGATCATGTGTATGAGGCTTTAGCCGTACAATTGTGTAGAGGAGGGCCACCCGCCCCGAACCTTTTCAAATTTAGCAGGGCATTAACTATATTCATAAATAGGTGAAATCAGTGACTATGCGCCAATTAGAATATGTGAATATCCACTAAATGAGATGTTCAAAAAATCATGTAAAAAATGTGTATAATAACAAAAAACAAAAAATAGAAATTGATGTGAATGTATATTTATGGTGAAAAAATATAACTATAGTGGAAAAGTATGTAATAAGTATTGTATGTGTATGACCACACCTGAGGGAAGGGTTTTTTCTTACATTTTTTATTTGTATTTTTATTTTCGTTTTCTATTATATTTTTTCTTATTTTTTGTATTTTTTTTCATTCAATAATGGTTTTAAAGTTTTTTAATTATTGTATTAAGTGGTTAATGCATTGTTTCTACATTTCAGATATAGAACTTTTATAGTTATGCTACACAAATGCCATTTCTGTGTACTGTGGAGATGTTTTATATGTAACCATTGTGGGTGACCCCCCACCCCATTGTGGGGGAGGAGTTCCTATACTACCTGACCATGAGGAGAGACTACAAAGGACTACTTACGGTAACTGGATCGCACACCGGCTCCAGGATAGCGAGTGGAGCAGCAGCATTTTTCTTTGCTTACGATGTCTGATTTCACAGCGGGCTATTCGTGTGCCAGATAGGGCACTTTTAAATGTTAGCATTTTTAATTGTGTGATTGTTAAATATCTAGTCAAATAAATATACTACACTATATCAGTTTTCTATTTGGTTTCTATGGTGGAACGGAGTAGTCCAATAAGATGTAGATCCTTGATTGTGGTGTAAATTGTGGAAGATCTAAAAGAGGTTTTATGGTGGAATGAAGGAGATCATTGGGATATAAACACCAGACCATGGAATAAGCTGTGGAGGAGCAAGTCGAGGAGGTTTTTCACAGAGCGCATGTTGACCTTCTTTTGCAAAAAAGAGGTCAATTAGGTCTGTAGGTGTTCACCACTCCAGGATGATTACCTCTCCTGAGGTCAGCTGTCTCCACAGTTAAACGGGGTGCTGGCTCTGTTTGCAACAGAGATACTGGAAAAAATTAAAGGCTGGATAGCCGCACTCCAAATATTCACCTTTATTGAAAAGTAAAATCAAGGCATCAAAGGTAAGTACAGACTAACTGCACTGCTGCTGACATGTTTCACACCACGCACGGTGCTTAGTCATAGCTAGAGTGCTGAATTTACATACAGACATTATATACACCTGAGTAATTAAACAAATAGACAAGACATGTATGCCATAAGTAATATAACGGGAAGCACCTGTGAACATCTAAAATCCCAAATGTAACCATTAAACAGATGAAAAACTCTCCATCCTGGAGATTCCACATATCAGATATATGTAATAATAAAGGACATTAACAATCCCACACTTAGAGAAAAGAGACACCGGTGCAACCTAAAAAAGAAAGACATAACTGTCAGGAAAGGTCTCCTCCGCTGATCATTTGGCATGCAGTACTGAGGTCCACCAGCAGGTGTCTCCTGGCAGTTTGGAGCTGTGAGAAGAGCTTTTTCCTGCTGGTATTCTGTCAAACTTTGGGCCGCAGTACTGGCATCCACCAGCGGAGGAATCCTGGCAGTATGGAGCAGGTATTTCCCTCTGCAGACAGGTGTCACCTGACCTTAATTAGCAGCTGCAGTATAAATACCCGGCAAGTGCACACTCATGTTGCTCTGGTATTGTCCTTGAGCCCTGACCTGCATCCTGTTACTCTGATCCTGATTCCTGAACCTGAAGCCTGAACCTGAAGCCTGATTTCTGGAACCTGTTGATCCTGTTTCGTGTCTGTTACCTGAACCCTGGACCCTGAGCCTTGTACCTGACCCGTCCCTCCTGTGATCCATCCATCCTCTCTTGTCCTGTTTGTTTCCCTTCCCAGCTACTGATCTCCTGTTTATGACCCTGGCCTGGCTTGACTACGATTCTGGTACTCCCTTTTGCTACATATGATGGTTGTGTATTATCACTGTTTGGTTGTTTGGTTTGTTCACTCTGTATTGGTGGTGTGTTCACATGTATATGCATTTACCTTAATAAACTTTCTTTCACCTATTTATGTCTGGTTCACTCTGTTGCAGTCCACATAGTTCTGATCTTATCTGGTATATGACAATAACATATAAAATAATACTGTATGTAATAAAAAATATATCATGCACCAACAAATAAACAACAAGGGAAAAGACCAATTCGCCCATGCCCCGTGTATTAATACTGGTGCATGTAGCTCAAAGATATCTAATCTGCTAAAAGATGATACAATCCCTCCTCAATATTAGTTCATATCCATATAATCGTGCAGTGACAAAGTTTAAATTACTAAAAGTCTTCTATTTTTCTATTCACTGCTATAAAAAGCAAGAAAGAAAAATAGAAGAAAGAAAAGAGGGAACATAGCAGGAAAAGAAAAAAGGTGAGCCAAGCAGAACTAAGATGGAATATACTAGCACACAACGGACAACCATGACCCCCTATCAAGAAGCATCATAAAAATCAAAATACATGAACATACCAAGATAGGGAAATCTCAAGAAAAAAATATCTATATACCAACAAGGCTAACATATCAAAGCAAGAATAGAAAAACTAGTGTACGAGGGTATGAAAGTCACTCATAGAAGTGAGAGACATCCCACTCAAAATTGAGGCTGGTGGGCTGCCTCGTATGGAGATGGAATATCCAGTAAACCTCTCTCTTACAGAGTAACCTAAACTTATCACCTCCCCTTTTTGATGACATGACTTTTTCAAACCCCTGGATGCGTAGGCTGCTGACATCTTTTTTTTTTTTTTTTAAACAATAGATTTTTATTGGTTTTCACAATGTACATTTACAGGACAAGCACTTTTTACATTGTTGCAGTTATACAAGGTAAAAAATAAATACAGCACTTACTACACTAATAACAGTAGGTATATCTTGGATACTCGAGCTACCTATATGGTTGTAAAGTTTGACCTCATCAGGAGGTACAGCCTGTCACCCCTTTTGGGTTCACACTGTGAACAGACTTTTTCTGGGTCATCACAAAGTGGCTCGCCTCGGACCTTATGGAGGGTCCATAGGGAGATAAAAACAGGAGTAGCAAGTACTGTCAATGCAATGCTATACTTTAAAAAAAAAAAAAAAAAAAAATAGATGTGAAGTAGTCATAGGTACAGAGTTATTCCCACACACCCAACACACCACATTATGAGACTCACTGGAAATTATCCAACATTTGCAGGTTGATCGCTGCTGTTACTATTCCGCTCCACCAAAAGGCACCCTATGTGCTTCAAAGTATCATTATGTTTTATTCACATCTTATAAATGTGTAGAGGCATATTTAGAGGATCTCCAAATCTCCCAACGTTTGTGGAAAGTCGGAGATCCCCTTTTTGTGTAGGCAAGAATTTTTTCCATTGTGTATTGAGCATTTACTCTGGAGATAACCTCTTCTATCCTAGGGGGTGCTTGTGAGCGCCATTCCCTTGCTATTGAGATGCGGGCTGCGAACAGGATGTGGATGACCACTTTCCTCATTAAAGGAGGAAAGGATTCAATACCCAGGCTTAGTAGTGTAAGTGCAGGGTTTAGAGCGAGGTGTACATTAGTAACATGTAATATGAGGGACTGAACATCCTCCCAGAAAGGTTGTATGACCTTACAGCTCCAAAAAACATGGAGAAGATTTCCCGTTTACCTACATTCCCTCCAGCATAGCGCTGAGATGGTAGGTTTCATCTTATTCAGGCGAGAGGGTGTAAGATACCATCCATGTAAAAGCTTTTGTGCGTTATCCCAATGGTCTATGCAAGACGAGGATTTACTGTTGTATTTTATAGCTACGTGCCATTGGTGCAAGGGGTATTCTTTTTGTAAGTCCCGTTCCCACCTTGTCATATTGGGCAGTTTAGATTGTAAATAAGTAGGGGTAGCGAATTTGTAAAACAGGGATATGCCTTTGCGGTTTATCAGTGGTTTGTTGATCAGGAAATCCCATAAAATTTGTGGAAATACTATTGGTCGGGTCGGGTTGGAGGTTGAATAGTGGTTTACTTGGAACAACCTGTATTTGTCAAGTTCGCTCAGCTCATCCAGCTCAGCGGCTAAGAAGTGTACACCCTGTTTCTTCAAAGTGTAGGTTGAGAAGTTGGGGATTAGATATTCATAAGTTGCAAGTGGTATTTATAGTGTGCGAGTCGGGATGTCGCTGAAATGAGAGTTTACTAAAGAAGACCACGCTGCAATGGTGGCTTGTATGGTTGGGTACGGAGGGATAATGGGTTTATGATGAAGGCTAGCGGCTATGGCCATTGCTGGGAGGTCGTGACCAGGAGTTACCGTGCGCTCAATCTCTGACCAACGGTTATCCATTTGACAGGAAAACCAGTAGCGCGTCTGGTCCAGTATAGCTGCCTTGTAGTATAGTTGAGCATTGGGGAGGCCGACCCCACCAAGGTATTTGGGTTTGTAAAGCTGTGTTAGTGCAATTCTAGGCTTTCTGCCTCCCCATATGAATTTCTTTAGAAGCTTTTCTATGTGTGTGAAGAATTGTTGGGGAACAGGTATAGGTACGGTTCTGATAATACAGAGCATTTTGGCCAGTACTTGCATTTGGTATGCAGCTATCTTCCCCAGCCAGGTGAGTGGTAATTTACTTATTTGATTTAATTCTTCTTCTACTTTGGCCAACAATGGAGGGAAGTTGCATGGGTAGGTTTTAGTAGAGGAAGAGGCCAGTTGCACACCAAGGTACGTAATAGAGGGCGGATCCCAGTTACAGGGGAAAATTTCCTTTAAGCTTTGTGTCATCAGATATGTTGATGGTTAGTGCATAGCATTTGCTCGTATTGACCTTGTAATAGGAAATCCACCCAAACTGGTGTAATAGGGATTTAATAGTGGGTAGAGATGAAATTGGGTTGGTTAGGGTTAGTATAATGTCGTCAGCGAAGAGCCCTATTTTATGGCATTCAAGGCCTGCATTGATGCCCTCTATCGCGGTATTAGTTCTTACATATTCTGCTAATGGCTCTATAATCAAGGAAAAAATTATTGGGGATAATGGGCACCCCTGCCTGGTGCCATTAGTTAATCTAAAGGGATCCGAGAGCAGGCTAGAAGTGTAGACTTGCGCTGTGGGGTTCGTATACAGGGACATAATTGTGGAGTGGATCAGGCCCGAGATGCCAAATTTGTGCAAGGTCCTAGACAGGTAACCCCAGTGGACCCTGTCAAAGGCCTTTTCCTCATCCAACGCCAGCAGTATACTAGGTATCTTGTTGGCTTCTGCAAGTCGCAAGAGGTTCAGCATTCTTCTGGTCCCATCAGGCGCTTGTCTACTCTTAACAAATCCGACCTGATCCAGTCCTATGAGCAAGGGGGTGATGTCTTTTAATCTGTTTGCTAGGATTTTAGCATAAATTTTGAGATCAGAATTTAAAAGGGATATGGGCCTAAAGTTTTGGGGGATTGATGTGTCCTTGCCAGCTTTTGGTAGGGTGAATATTACTGCTTGTAGCATGTCTCTGGGGAAGTTACCCGAGGAGGCTGCTATATTGAAGACCTTTACTAGTTCAGGGGTGAGGAGAGGATTGAATGCTTGGTAATATTCAGCGGAAAATCCATCCGCGCCTGGGGATTTATGCATGGGTAGGGATGTAATTACTGATTCAACTTCTTGGTGGGTAATAGGGGCGTTTAGTTTGTGCAGTGAGGCCGTGTCTACCGATGGTAAATGAATTCCTTGTTGGAATTCATCGATCTCCGCATTTGTGGGCTGGTGTGTTGAGGGGTCTGCGTTTAGGTTGTACAAGGATTCATAGTAGTCTTTGAATACATTGGCTATGTCCTTAGGGTTTTGGAATACCGTGTTGGTGTGGTGGTGCTTGATGTGTGTGATATTCGAGCGTGCCTGTCTTTTTTTAAGTTGGGCAGCTAACAACTTACCCGACCTGTTACTTTGGGAGTAGTAGGTTAGTTTTAATCTCTTAAAATATGTGTCATAATCTGCCCTAAGTTCCTGTCGCAGTTCTTCCCGGCAGGAGGTAAGGCGATTAAATACTTTGGTTTTGGTAATGGGATTTTTGTGTTTCGCTTCAAGATCCGCTATAGTCTCTTGGAGTTGTGACATACGTTGTAGTTTCTTTTTTTTCTCTCTGGAGGCAATTTGTATGAGGACACCCCTAGCGAAGGCCTTATGTGCACACCATATTGTCGTTGGGGAGCAATCCCCATTATTGTTAATTTGGAAGAATTCTTTGATTTTTTCTGCTATTTCATCCCTGATTTTGGGGTGCGATAGGAGAAACGTGTTGTTGCGCCATATCGGTTTTTGGGAGGTCTTGCTGTCATCCACAACCTCTATTGTCACAGGAGCATGGTCTGACCTAGTGATGTTGTGGATGTCAGCAGCCCGGACCTTCTGCAACGTATACATATCGGTAAGGAAAAGGTCAATCCTAAAATAACTGCTATGCACTGCAGGGAAGTGCGTATAATCTCTCTCGGTGGTCCTGAGGCATCGCCAGGGATCGAATAGCCGTTCCTTATGACATAGAGGTCCTAAAGAGGGCCTTTGCCTAGGGGCCACAGAGGTCGTGACTTTACACTGGCTGTGCAGATTGAAGGCACTAAGTGTGTCGTGTAACTAGTACACAGGATACCCTAAAAGGAGAATGATGGCGTGCAGTAGCAACCCGGGTGTGAGGGCTACCGGTTTCTTCTATTCTGGTGGTTGTTGTTGTGCCTCCCCTGGAGGGGTTTGGGATCTGCTGGTTCTCCATTCTCAGGCAACATGTCAGGGTGATAACCGTAGGACGGATAATTCTGCCAGTATTCCTCATGGTGGCGCCCTTCTGCCTATTTAAGCCTGCTGCTGGTGCATGCTGGTTGCTGGATTATCATCAGCTTCCTGTGTTCCTTGTTCCTGTGTTCCTTGTTCCTGTTGTGATATCTGCTTCCTGTTACTACTCGGCTTGCCTGACTGCTCCAGTATTCCGCCTGCATTGACCCCGGCTTGGACCTGACTATTCTTCGGCTCCGCATCTGTACCTTGATCGTCCTCCTGTGTTTGATCCCCGGCTCGGCTACCTTCTCTGTTCCTGATTATCCTGCTGTACCTCACCTTGGACTGATTCCTGTGCTGAATGACCATTGGCCTGGCTCTGACTCTGCTCCCGGTTGCTCCACGGCTCCATACCTGGAATCCCTCCTTGCACGGTTGCCCTTCAACCTTACCAGCGCACCCCAGCAGCTCCCTGCTATCTGCTACTCAGCAACAGCGCTCTGGCAACCCGTGCGCCTTTGGGCATCGTACTCCCTGTCTCACTCCCAGGGTTATGCTGCACTTAGCCGCAAGGGGCGCCCCCTCTGCAATTCGGCCTCACATCCAGGACTCTGACACAACAGCTTCCATTTCTGGAGAAGCTCCAGGCCTTTATCAAGTGATGTGATTGCATGCGATTTGTTGTGCATATCCACAATGAGCTTGGCTGGGAATCCCCATTTTTAGATGACTTTGTGGTTACGCAGGATCTTGGTGATTGGGACCAAATTGTGTCTCGCCGTCAGAGTAGCTTGCGACAGGTCAGCATACAGTGCAATCCCAGCAAAGGGGTCAGGAAGGGCAGGGTGTTGTCTGGCATATCGCATCAGCTGGTCTTTGATGTGATAAAAATGGATTCTCGCTATCACATCCCTAGGGTTCTGGGCAGGGAGGAAGGATGGTTTCGGTAGCCTTTGGGCCCTGTCAATGGTAACATCCGCAGACCCTTATGATGGAAGGACAGTTACCATGAGCTTTTGGAGGAATGCCGTCAGTTCTGCTGGCTTAACTGACTCAGGGACGCCTCTGAACTTGATGTTGTTCCTGCGAGCTCTGTCCTCGATGTCATTTTAAGTTGCATGGATTTGATCTCTTCCTCGACATCAAAATGAGCATCTACCAGTTCATTATGTGCTAATGTGAATTCCTCCAATTTTTCTTCACATATTCCACTCTACTAGTTACTACTGCCACTTCTCGCTTGGTAGTCTGCATGAACGCTGCCATGTCACTTTGGAGGGCCCCTCTCAGGGTTTGTAGCATCTCCTTCATGGTGGTATTTAAGATGGGCTGCGCTGATGTGGGGAATGCATCCAGCTGCTGGTTATATGAGGAGGATTCCTCCATTTCCTCTCCCTCTGTCCCTGCGCCATCCCGGGGCTCCCCTTCATCCCCAATCCTCCTCTTTTGTTTCACAGGACTGCTAAAGGGGGGGATGGCAACGGATGGTCATTGCAGCAGGACTCACCCGTGGATAGCACTGGATGGCCATCTGCGTGTGCTGTGGAGGCTGAGGAATGGCTCCCGGCGCCGGCGCCATCTTGGATTTCTCGGCCTGTAGCGATGGGGAACAAATCGGTAAGTTTTCTCGGCCCCTCTCTCTCTTCTTCCTTTTAGCCATCACTGCCGCTGAGTGCCCCTCGTCCTTAGGAATCGATCGGTGTGCTTTTTAGCTGGTGTAGTAAGCTATGAGCCGCTATGAGACACTCGTTATTGCAGAGCTCAGCTCTCACACATCCATCAGCTCTGGCTGCCGGCTTCGCCCCCAGGCTGCTGACATCTTTATCATGGAATAAATTCCAATGCCTCGCTATGTTGGTGGAATGGTTTCTAGATATATCATAAAGATGATGATATAGCCTATCCCTTAGCCTACGGGTCGTGCGTCCTACGTATTGAATGGAACATTGTTCACAAGTGACTACATATACTACATATCTAGTGTTACAATTGATGAATGAAGTTGCCTTAAAATCTCTATTTAAGGATCTAGAGTAAATCATTTCAACTGTAAAATGTGGGGGCAACACGGGCAAGAACTGCCCCCACATCCAAATGATCCTTTAAACTGTAGGCAATGTAAACATTGGGACCTACTTGTATAAAGGCTATGGGACAGTGTTCTACCAATAGTGGGGGCCCTACGTGACACTGCTTTAATGCCTTTAGACAAAATTTGAACATATATAGGATCATTATACAAGATTGGCAAATATTTTTTTATCGTACTTCTGATATAGGGGGTGGAGAAAACAGGAACATTGATGGATTTATCAACTCTGTATTTTCCTCCATCTCTGTTCTTGATATTGTCACGAAGAAGGTGACTTCTTTCAGTCTTATGGGCTATATTAAACGCCCTATCAAGAACAGAGGCTGTGTATCCCCTCTCCATGAACTGTGTCGTCATGGCAGAAGCTTCTTCCAGGAAAACTGACTCGTCACTACACACACGCCTCAGCCTTAAAAATTGACCCACTGGGATGCCTTTAATGGTGTGTTTAGGGTGGCCTGAGTCTGCCCTCAGCAGGGAGTTGCCAGCAAGTGGCTTCCTATAAAGTTTAGAGGAGATACACTCTCCTTCACCTACTAGAACAACGTCCAAAAATTCTATCTGTTTATGGTCCATAATACCTGTAAATTTAAGATTAAGACTGTTGTCATTAGGTATAGGAGCCATTCATCAATACCACCCACATCCTTGGTACATATGAAGATCGAATTGTCTATGTAATGACAAAAAAACATAACCCTTGAACGATGGGGACAACCAGCGCCAAAAATGTCTCCCACCATCCCATGTATAGATTGGCAAGGGAGGGGGAAAATTTGGCGCCCATCGAGGCCCCGCATTTTTGGAGGTAGTGGTCCCCATTGAACATAAAGAAATTGTGGGTTAATAAATACTCTAAACAACATAAAGCGAACTCTTGATGTACCAAGGAATAGTGGCTATGATGTTTAAGAAAAAAGGCAACAGCCTGGAGTCCCAGGGAGTGGGGGATGGAGGAGTATAGACTAGCTACCTCACAGGTGACCCAGACATAATCTGGGTCCCATTTAAGGCCCTGGATATCTGATTGAAGCTGCTTGGTGTCCCTAAGAAAACCAGGTAAAGCAGAAACCAGTGGCTGTAGCTGATGATCGACCCATTAACCCAATCGCTCATTTAATGACCCAATGCCTGCCACTATGGGTCTACCTAGCAGTGGTTGACATCCTTTATGTAGCTTCGGTAAGTGATGAAAAATGGGCATAATTGGGGCATCAGGGATGAACATCTCTCTCTCACTTTGAGAAAAAATGCCTGCTGTCACTGCTCTGTCTAAGAGTGCATTCAGATCCTTCTTAAAGGTGGACGTAGGATCCCCCCTTAACTGTAAGTAAGTGTTGTCATCCGACAACTGACAAATTGCTTCATTCCTATATGTATCAGAATCTAGCACTACTACAGAGCCCCCTTTGTCTGCGTTTTTTATTACAATACTTTTATCTTTACTGAGATGAATAAGAGCCTCCTTCTCCAAACTAGTTAAATTGTCAGATCTGGAGCAATTCCTGCAGCCGCGCGCCAGGTGAGTCAAGTCCCTCTCTACTAACCTTTGAAAAAGGTCCATATCTTTACCCCTGGAGTTAATCGGGTAGAAGTCCGACCTTAACCAAAAAGGGATGGTCGTGCGACCACCCGACACCTCCATAGGGGCAAGTGCAGACTCAATAGCAAGTTCCTCCAAATCGCAAAGAGCACATAGCTCAAAGAAGCTAAGGGGAGGGGGGCAGGACTCACCCAAGATGACGGCGGCCACAGCATTGTGATCTCCAACATCTGTAGCCAATCCATCATCAGAGTCACCAAAATAATGCTTTTTCAAGGTAAGAGTACACACAAATTTGTTGATATCCAAAATGGTGCCAAATAAATCAAAATGCCGATCTGGGCAGAAAATCAAACTCTTTGATAGTAGTGATAATTCTGAAGGGCTTAGGATTCTGTTCGATAAATTCACTACATTCAATGTTATTTCCGTGTCTGATCTTTCAATGAATAGCGATCCTTGTTGGCCCTGTCTGTGTCTCTGGCCGCTCCTCCTTGTTTTCTTATGAACTTTTCCTTTTTCTTTTTGCTGGAGTCCTGTGCGCCCTTGTTTAAACTTGAGGTATTTGGTGCATTCAACTGATGGTTAGCGCTGATCGGCCGATCAGCCGAATCGGGAGAAGAATCAGAAGCAGTAGCTGCCATGGTGTCGTTCATACTGTCATTTTCCAAATCAGAAAAACGGACCCGTTTTTTAGGAGGATGCTTGCGGGAGCGATTTGGGAAAGTAGGTTTCTTCCATATATATATACACTATCATTCTCATAGTCCATACAATCCCGTGCAATCTTATCGATTTTTCCAGAGATGACACTTTTTTCCAGCCTATCAAGATTTTTGTTGGGAGATCCCGGGGCCTGTTTGCTGCACCTATCTAGAAGTCCAATTAAGAAGTATAAAGCTTCACTCACTATACAACTACTTAATGCGGCTAAGGCCTGCATCCCTCTATTTTGGAGATCGGAAATCCCACCAACGAAGATCCAGTGGTATGCCAGGGTTAACGAACTGCGTGACATGGAAGATCTTACGGCCACCCTGCATGACAGGGAGGAAACCTTTCGGGAGACCTGGCGCCCCTGGCAACACTTCATCTACTCCGAGGCTTACCTCCGGGAGGTGACTTAGCGTGGACACTCCCCGTTATGAGGGCCCCGCCTGGCTGGAGGGTGGCACCACCACCCTCTTCTCTTTACCTCTCTCTACACCCCTTCCTCATCTACTTCCCCTCCTACTCCACCTCTCCTCTCTATCTTCCTTGCCCCTCCCTCCCTATTGTCTCCCGCTTTTTACCTCTTCCCTCCCCCCCCCCCCACCCTTCCTGGGTTCTCACACAACCCCTTATACTCTTCCGGCTAAGGGAAGATCTGATCAGATATATTGAATATCATGGTCTACATTACTTCATGTTAGTTGCCCTTTGCCGGACTCTACTGATCGGCAAGGAATATCTCCACCCCCGGTCAGTGGAGAGCTTCTCTCTTTGTTATTTTGGTTTACCCTTTTACCTGTCGATAAAGGATAATTACACGAGTCATCAGCTTACAAAAGGCATATCTCAGGGAATTGCTCGCAAATGGACACTAAGATAATCATTACATTAGACCCTCCCATGCACTCAGGCTCCGCCTTCACCATACAGATTGTGTAAACAAGAGGATTGTTTATGTGTTACATCTTTAGTCGACGACAGTTTCTGTAAAAATCCTCTCCCTACTTCTGTTTTATATTATCCATTAAATGTTATAGATCTTGACAACATGTACATCAAACTGTAACATGCATTATTGAAACTAAAATAAAGGAATTTAAAAAAAAAAAAAAAAAGATTTTTGTTTAGGCGTGCATCTAAATCCGCAAAATCCTTATGGTGTTGTAGAGATGTTAGGCTCTGTTGAATAGTAGTGATTTCATCTCGTAATCGGGTAAGCTCCTCAGTCCTAGAGTCAATGATGATCTGAATAAGTTTAAAAGAGCATGCAGACAGAGTGTTGGTCCACTCTTTTTTATACTCATCATTGTGAAGGTCAAACGTCGGGAATTTCTTGATGCGTAGCCCACGAGGGATCTGTTGCAGCCGACTATATTCCGTTAAAGTATTGATATCCCAAAACGATCGAATCTCCTTGGCCATAAAATTCTCCAAACATCGAAAGAGCACTTTAACTGAAACATCACCATTGTGAGACATCCGAGCTCGGGCTTTCTCTTTCCCTTCCCATTCCCCTTCTTCCCCTTCTTTCTCTTCTTTTTTCCCCCCCTCCCTTGCCTCTTTCTTCTCCTGTCTTTCTACTTTCCGGCCCATCTCCTTCCTTTTCTCCTTCTCTTCCCTTATTCCCTCTCAATCCCCTTTCTGGTTTCTCTATTGTCCCTGAGTCCCTGCTTCCCGATGTGGGGTTTATGCACTTTATCCGGTACTTTTAGCCTCCTACCGGGGACACACTTAGCTGTATGGACACCCAAGGGCTTAGGGAATTCCCTCTGCCCACCTTAGCCACGACGCATTGGAAATTTCTATTCTTTTCCAGGTATCACTCCGCTCTATGCGGCGTCTGACACCGCGTCCTGTCTGTGATGTTGATCACATCACCATGGACACCACCGCAATGCCTTCTGGATCTTGTAGGCCGGGACGGATTTGCGGTGGGCGCATGCGCCGTGGCTTCCTTTGTCCGCTCACACGTGCGGTGACGTCAGACGCCGCGCGTGTGTGGGGGGCATAAGAACGCCGGCATCCCAGGCCAGCACACTCACCAGGGATGTTACAGGACACCGACGTATCAACCACCACTTGACTGGGTAGGTACTAGTATGGACCCTTAATGCTTGGCGCCTTAATAGACTTACTTCTTGTTCTTACTATCTTTTGCTTTTTGGTTTTTCCTATCTAGTGTTATCACTGGCTGCAGGCTTTACTTAGCCCAGCATTTCGCTTTATATCTACTCAATGGTAAGTGTATACTTACCTTGCTTTCCGCTGGTGTAATCTACCTATGGATCAACCAAAGTGCATTTTGTGATTATACCTTCTCCCCCCCAGATAATCTTACAAGTGGCATATAAACTCTTCTCCTGTTTATGCAAATCATAGAGATACGTCTCCTATTGTTGCTTAAAGTTTCTCTCTAAGCTGAAGGACTTATTGGTGTCCTGCCATTCACTTTAAAGAGCACTATTTTGTAAGTACATTAATTGGAGACTTTTTAGTCCCATATAATGAATTTTCTCCACCAACTGTTGGAACTTATATGATTTCTTTGAAAAATATGACATTGTGATAGATGATCTTATTCTAAATAATTTATACCTCTTTAGATACATACTTGGCCAGGTCCTTTTTACTGCCCCCTGCAGCTACTCATTGTGATCTTGGCTGGAGGTTTAGTGCTGGAGGTGTGTGGGGGCCCCCCCTGGTGACTTGCAGGTATCTCATTTCTATCTATAGAATGTCTGGTTGGGTGATTGTTTCGGGATGGGGATCTCTGGGCTGCCCGATGTTGTGTGGGGACTTTCTCTTGGTGCCCTTTGGGTGGTGGTGGAGGTCAGTCTATACTGTCAGCTCGCAAACATATATATATATATCTATTTAAATGATATTTTTTCTATTGTATCATTTATTCGATTACATCTACTGATTGTTATGTCATTTTCACAGAATTATTGTAGCGTTCTAGGTATTAACAACCTATCCCTGAAGAAGCCAACACTGGCGAAACATGTCGGATAATTAAAATACCTACCCTTCGCATTGGCCATCACACCCATGAGGCCAAGCCCTGTGAAGTTCACTACAGATATGTTTTTAGCATTTATGCACACCTTGATTTTGTAATCTTTCTGTTTATATTTTTTATATACATGATATGTCTTAATAAAAATTATTTATTTTAAAAAATATACTGTGTTTTTCCTGGCACCGTCATAATCCCCATATTCCCTTCCTCTGACTTTATCATTAGATTTTTGGGATGAGGTGCTGTATCACATTGAGGACCGCCCAGCCACATAGTATTATTTTATATGTTATGTCTTTCTTTTTTAGGTTGCACCGGTGTCTCTTTTCTCTAAGTGTGGGATTGTTCATGTCCTTTATTATTACATATATCTTTGATATGTGGAATCTCCAGGATGGAGAGTTTTTCCATCTGTTTAATGGTTAAATTTGGGATTTTAGATGTTCACAGGTGCATCCCGTTATATTACTTATGGCATACATGTCTTGTCTATTTGTTTAATTACTAGGTGTATATGATGTCTGTATGTAAATTCAGCACTCTAGCTATGACTAAGCACTGTGCGTGGTGTGAAACATGTCAGCAGCAGTGCAGTTAGTCTGTACTTACCTTTGATGCCTTGATTTTACTTTTCAATAAAGGTGAATATTTGGAGTGCGGCTATCCAGCCTTTCATTTTTTCCAGGTCAATTAGGTCTGATGAATGATTTAATTCACATAATAGTACCACGGGATGGTACTACTATTACCATGAGATCCTATGGTGGTGGAGAAGAACACAATTTATATTCATATGTGATAAATGGACTTGATTTAGTCTTTTGAGGCACTATTAACTGCTATTATGAATTGTGATATATAAGTTTAGAAATATTTTT
This sequence comes from Aquarana catesbeiana, assembly GCF_042186555.1. Taxonomy (NCBI): domain Eukaryota; kingdom Metazoa; phylum Chordata; class Amphibia; order Anura; family Ranidae; genus Aquarana; species Aquarana catesbeiana. The sequence goes on from NC_133335.1 coordinate 222,088,387, forward strand.
TACAATATATTTTGTAATAATTATTCTTGTGTAAAATTTTATATGGGTTAGTGCCCCCATTTTTTCACTTTATGTGTTCATAAATAACCTTCTTGAGGTGTCATTGGTAGTTTTAAAGGAGAAAGCTATTGTGAAAGGGAGGGCCTATACCCAGGTCCTGGCTATAAGTTGTGTTTGTTTTTTTAACAGTGTATAAACGGTCAAGCAGGAAAAGCTTAGCATATCGATTCAGAATAGGTGGTCATTAGATCCCAAGGAGACATGTTTTGGGGTCTAGCCCATATGGTTGTACAAATTATAATATGTTTCCAGTAGTTGATTGGAGGGAGGGGGGAGAGAACTCGGGGCATCTTGACATTTGGGACATAGCAGGCTTGTTTACAGTGCTGTGAAAAAAGTATTTTTTCACTTCCTGATTTTATTTTTTTTGCATATTTGTCACACTTAAATGATTTGGATCAAACTAATTTTAATATTACACAAAGATAACCTGAGTAAATAAAAAATGCAGTTTTTAAATGATGATTTCATTCATTAAAGGAAAAAAGCTGTCCAAACCTGCCTGGCCCTATGTGAAAAAGTAATTGTCCCCTCCCCCTTGCTACATCATGAATGAACTGTGATTAACCACATTAAATTTCACTTTGCCACTCCCAGACCTAATTACCTGTTGAATTAAGAAATCACTTAAATAGAAGCTGCCTGACAAAGTGAAGAAATTCAAGAACTGATCAGAAACAAAGTAACTCATGTTGTATCAGCCTGGAAAGGGTTACAAATCCATTTATAAAGCTTTGGGACTCCAGCGAACCACAGTGAGAGCCAACAGTGGTGAACCTTCCCAGGAGTGGGAAAATTACTCCAAGAGCACAACAGCGACCCATCCAGAAGGTCATAAAAGAACCCAGAACACCATCTAAAGAACTGCCGGCCCCTCTTGCCTCAGGTAAGATCAGTGTTCATGATTTAACAATAGGAAAGAGACTGGGCAAAAATGGCATCCATGGGAGAGTTCCAAGGCTAAAGCCACTGCTGACCAAAAAGAACACATTTGCCAAAAAACATCTGGATTATCCTCAAGACTTTTGGCAAAATATTCTGTGGACTGATGAGACAAAAGTTGAACTTTTTGGAAGGTGTGCATCCCGTTACATCTGGTGTAAAACTAACACAGCATTTCATAAAAAGAACATCATACTAACAGTCAGACATGGTGGTGGTTGTGTGATGGTCTGGGGCTGCTTTGCAGCTTCAGGACCTGGACGACTTGCCATAATTGATGGAACCATGAATTCAGTACCAGAAAATCCTGAAGGAGAATGTCCGGCCATCAGTTTCTGACCTCAAGTTCAAGCGCACGTGGGTTATGCAGCAGGACAATGATCCAAAACACACCAGCAAGTCCACCTCTGAATGGCTCAAAAAAAAATTAGGGTTTTGGATTGGCCTAGTCAAAGTCTGGACTTACGGTAAATCCGATTGAGATGCTGTGGCATTACCTTAACCACTTGCCTACTGGGCACTTTCACCCCCTCCCTGCCTAGGTCAATGTTCAGCTTTCAGCGCAGACGCAGTTTAAATGACAATTGCGCAGTCATGCAAAACTGTACTCGTGACATTTTTATGATTTTTTTCACACAAATAGAGCTTTGTTTTGGTGGTATTTAATCACCACTGGGTTTTTAATATTTTGCTAAACAAGTGAAAAAAGTCCAAAAATTTTGGGGAAAAAAAAAAGTTTTTCTTTGTTTCTGTTATAAAGTTTTGCAAACAGATAGTTTTTCTCCTTCACTGATGTGCGCTGATGAGGCTGCACTTATGGGCACCGATAGGCAGTACTAATGGGCATTGTTGAGGTGGCACTGATGAGGCTGCACTGATATGTGGCACTGATAGGTGACATTGATGAGGTGGCACTGATTGGCATCACTGATGGGCACTATTGGGGCTGCACTGATAATCAGGACACTGATGATCTTATTATCAATGCAGATGTCCCCTTTCACACTAGCCATTTACCAACTTTCTCCTCACGCTGTCAGCATGAGAAAAGGAATGCCGCTAACCGGCAAGTGTATTTACATCGTGATCAATTGTGATTGGACACAATTGATCACATGGTAAAGAGCCATTGGCTGTTTACCCCGATCTGTGATCAGCTGTGTTCGAAGGGGTGCGTGGTTCTGGCAGGACGTCATATGATGCCCTCCCAGAACTGGACAACTAGGATGTAGCCATCATTTGGTTATAGCGTGGTTGGGAAGTGGCTAAACAGGCCGTTCATGCTTGGTAATCCTCTATCGTGGTTGAATTAAAACAATTCTGCATAGAAGAGTGGGCCAAAAGCCCTCCACAGCAATGTGAAAGACTCAATGCCAGTTATCGCAAATGCTTGATTGCAGTTGTTACCGCCAAGGATGGCACAACCAGTTATTAGATTTAGAGGGGATTTTTTTCCCTTAATAAATGAAATCATCATTTAAAAACTAAAACTGCATTTTGTATTTACTTAGGTTATCTCTGTTTAATATTAAAATTAGTTTGATGATCTGAAGCATTTACAGTAAGTGTGACAAATATGCAAAAAAAAAGTAAAATCAGTAAGGGGGCAAATACTTCACAGCACTGTTTATTTCACCAGATGCACCAGAGTTAGGTATGCTCTCTGAAGGGTATATGGTTGCGTTAGCTTATCAACCTGTGCCCAGAATGGACCTTGTCCCAATCATCATCATCTAGCTAACTCCCAAGAAAAAGCCATCACTATAAAGTACAGAGCAAGGAGTGGTTGATATAAGTTTGGAATTCATTTGAAAGGGTGAACTTAGCAAGACTCAGAGGATATCAGACAGGTTATCCAAGCTGGGGCAAGAATGAGTTTGGGTAACATCTTGGTGGGGAAGTTGGAATTTTGCTTTTAGCAGATGAAAAGTCTTTAATTACACCATTCTGCAAGATGTGGCCTAGTAGGGAGATCCCCAGTCCATACAAGCATTCTGGGTGCAATATTGATGGAAATTGGTACTCTGATTACACAAGATGGGTTCTGGTAGTGGACAGTATGGATATGTAATTTATATAGTGCAGAGTCCCAAATTCAGGGACTGCAAAAGCAGTTTTATCCTTCAGAAACTTGGTAGAAGTACCACCTGAACCTCTAGTAATTAAAGCGGAGTTCCACCCAAAAGTTGAAGTTCCGCTTTAAGAACTCCTCATCCCCTTACATGCCACATTTGGCATGTGATTTTTTTCGGGGGAGCAGGTACCCAGTTTTGACAGAGAGAGAGAAGACAGCAGAAGAAGACAGCGGAGAGAGGAGAACCGGCAGAGAGAAAGGACAGCGGCGGCAGAAGTCATCAGAGGTGAGAGAAGAAGAACTGGTGGATGAAGACATCGCCGGAGGGAGAAGAAATGTGAAGGAGAAGAGACGCTGGAGCTGCTTTAATATATTAATTTGTCAAAAACCTGTGCACTGTTTTTATTTTTGACACTTTTTTTGGGTGAATGGGTAGGGGTACGATGTACCCCATGCTCATTCACATAGGGGGAGAGGCCGGGATCTGGGGGCCCCCTTGTTAAAGGGGGCTTCTAGATTCCGATAAGCCCCCCGCCCGCAGACCCCGACAACCAAAAGCCAGGGTTGGCAGGAAGACTCCCTTGTCCCCGTCAACATGGGGACAAGGTTCTTTGGGGTGGGGGTCGCCTTTTTTTTTTTCATTTTGGCGAGGGGTTCCTCTTCAAGATCCTCAGCGCACAAGTCGCACTGCAAGTCGGATCATCATGTTCCGACTTCTGGCGTGACTTCTATTCAAATCAATGGACTCTCATAGGGATTTTGACATGTAAAAAAAAAAAAAAGCTTGACACGCCGTCAGACGTTTTTACAGCTCAACAGCCTCTGCTCCTGAACACACAGGGTGTAGTTTTTTTCCTACTGCTCCTAAACACTTATGCCTCCACACGACAGTTTATGTGTGCATGGACACATAGGCTAATATAGAAGGGCGTTTAGAGGCAGTTAAAAAAAACATCAGTTGCCCCTAACAGCAGCTGTAAAAACATCCTGTGTGCATGAGCCCTGAACCTCTGAAAGGTTGGCTAAATGCACAAATCTAGCAAGTTCTGTTGTTCTTTTATAGGGGAATGTGGGCTAGTTGGTAGCTATATAATATAAATTAAAGTCACGGACCATGAGTCCACCCAAACCCAAAAGTCTTTTAGAGACCATCAGTTCAATTAATGCCTCTCCTTACCCCACTCACATGGTTTAACCACTTAAGCACCGGAAGAGTTTACCCCCTTTATGACCAGTCCATTATTTGCTATTCGACACTGCGCTACTTTAACTGGAAATTGTGCGGTCATGCAACACTCTACCCAAATTAAATTTATATAATTTTTTTCACACAAATAGAACTTCTTTTGGTGGTATTTGGTCATGGTCACCACTGTTTTTTTTTTTTTTTTTTTTTTATGTTATTATATAAAACAAAAAAGACCGAAAATTTTGAAAAAAAATTTTTTTTTTACTTTCTGCTATAATTTATATTCAATAAAAAAGAATCGAATTTCTTCATAAATTCAGGCCAAAATGTATTCTGCTACATGTCTTTGGTAAAAATAAAATTCCAATAAGTGTATATTAATTGGTTTGCGTTAAAGTTATAGCATCTACAAACGATGGGATTTATACTTTGATTTTTATTTATTTTTATTTTATTTTTATTATGCTAGTAATGGCACTGATCTGCGACTTATAGTGGGACTGTGATAGTGCGGCGGAAAATCTGACACTAACTGACACTTTGTGGGAACTGACTGACATCACGAGTGACACTAATACAGTGATCAGTGCTAATAATATACACTATTGCTGTACTAATGACACTGGCTGTGAAGGTTAACATTTACAGTACATATCGGCCTAAACTGAGACAGAAATTCATTTTTTGGTATATTTTTTGGGGATATTTTTTATAGCAAAAAGTAAAAAATATTGATTTTTTTTTCAAAATTGTCACTCTTTTTTTGTTTATAGCGCAAAAAATAAAAACCGCAGAGGTGATAAAATACCACCAAAAGAAAGCTCTATTTGTGGGAAAAAAAGGACGTAAATTTTGTTTTGGTGCAACGTCGCACGACCGCGCAATTGTCAGTTAAAGCGACGCAGTGCCATATCGCAAAAAGTGCTCTGGTCAGGAAGGGGGTAAATTCTTTGGGGCTGAAGTGGTTAAAAATGAATAATGTCCCCCAATGTAGATCCAACGTCAATCACGATGGCCACTGAACCGATAAGAAAAAGCTCCTCCCCCGACTAATGCTCCCGCCGTTCTGGTAGCTTTGGAGTCTGGGAGTTCTTATATAGCTATGGAGTGTGGACATGTGGTGACGTCACCCAGAGATCTTGCCCCCTTGTGATGTCACTACCCTGGGCATAATGGGTCCGTAACATCAGAAGGGGGCTGGGTCTCTGGGTGATTTCACCGCATGGCCATGCTCCATAGCTATATAAGAACTGTCAGACACTGGAGCTACCACAATGGCGGGAGCATTTGTCGGAGGAGGGGGTGTTTTTTGTTTTAATTGGGTCGACAGCGACGACGGCCATTGTGATTGAGGTTGAATCTACATCGGGGGGACATTCATTTTTAATAAAGGACTTGTCAAAAACTGCCTTATGTTTTTTGTTACACTACACAGTTTATTAAGCCCCCTGTCCACAGACCCCCACATCCACAGCCCAGAGTTGTGGGGAAGAGACCCTTGTACCCAGTATGGTTCGGGGGCGGGTGCTTGCTCATCCCCCCTTTCTTGGCCTGCCAGGCTGCATGCTCGGATAAGGGTCTGGTATGGATTTTGGGGGGACCCCACTCCATTTTTTGTTTTTTTAGCTTTGGCATGGGGTTTTCCCTTAAAACCCATAGCAGATTTAAGGGTTTGGTATGGATTTTTTTTGGGGGGGGCCACGCCATTTTTAAAAAAATTTGGCGTGGGGTTTCCCCTCAAGACCCAAGTCGCACTCATCTCAAAGTCGGACCCAAATCGGATCCCGTTCATTAAAGTTGCATGAAAGTCGGACTGTCGCACCAGAGTAAATCACCCCTAGCGATCACAGAGCAAGCGTTGAGAAGGTGATAAAAAGAGCCCAGGTGAATGTCAGAAAGAGCACAGTGATCTCAGCGCAACACTGAGAAGAAGATAGGAAAAGCTCAGGTGAATGCCATAAAAAGGGAAAACATACCTGCAAACAATGACCCCAGAGGCATCCAGCATGCATGAGTAGAGAACACTACTATGTGTTGCCCAAAAATGCCTTAAAACTGGTACCCTTGGTCATTAGTGATGATATCAGCACCTGAGCATGATCAGATTGCAGTCTGGGGCTCCCAGTGCCATCTTGGAAAAGGGAAAGCCAGGAAACTGGCCGCAGCATTTCCTGGCAGCCATGTCATGGTGTACTTGCACTGCTGCAGCCATCTTGGAAATGGCAAACACCCACAATACAACAGGTGCAGGAAAACAAAGAGAAAAGAAGAGAAAAGCATATGGAAAGCAAAGGGAAAATGCTACCACTTACGCAAAAGCTTATTTAAAGCTTTCTTTGACAGGCCTGCACCACCAGACTGGGGCTTCAACCATATAGCTCATTTAGAGGCTGTACCGGAAAGACTTCCACCCAGGAGAGGCTGAACCTGGCTGGGATGACAGGTGGTAAGGGATAACACGTGACTTTAGTCCTGATCGAGTGAGGACAAAAAGGATAATGCTGCGTGTCGGGTCTATCTTTTAGTTTTAGTTAAACAGTCCTATCAGGTTGTGGGGGTGGAGCCACAACTAAGTTTGCTACCTCATCCCTTCAAACCCGAACACATATGAATTACACAGGTTCTGAGGCTAATTTAATGTAAGTGAGTTTAATTACCACCTTAATCAGCCACAGAACCTGTGTATTTAATATGTGTTCGGTTTTAAAGGGATGAGGTGGCAACACTAGCCACAACCCATTGTATGCTGCCATTAGGGATGGGTCAAACACCCCCCAGTTCGGTTTGAACCAGAACACCTCGAACAGGCAAAAGTTCTAGCGAACCCTTTTAACCACTTGCCGCCCGCCTGCCGTCAAATGCCTGAGGGGCGGTGCGGCTCTCGTTCTGGGACGACGTCATATAACGTTGTCTCAGAAGGGCCGCCCTTGCGCGCCCGCGAGGGCATGCGGCGATCGCGGCCACGCTGTGTTGCTAGGACATGACGCGATCCCGATCTCTGTAAAGAGCCGCGGCTCTATAACCATGTGATTGGCTGTGTCCAATCACAGTCGGTCACATGTATACATGGAGATGCCGGTAATCGGCGCTCCTCACCTCACACTGACAGAGTGTGAGGAGAGGAGAGCCGATCAGCGGCATCTCCTCGCAGGGGGACATCTACACATGTAATTAGGGCACTGATCATCAGTGCCCTGATTACAATATAGTGCCAGAAGAGCCAGCAATCAGTGCCCACCAATGCCAGCAATCAGTGCCCATTAGTGATGCCAGTCAGTGCTGGCTATCAGTGCCACCTATCAGTGCTGCCCATCAATGCCCATCAGTGTCGCCCATTAGTGCCACCCATCAATGCCCATCAGTGCCGCCTATCAGTGCTTATCAGTGCCCTTAAGTGCAACATATTAGTGCCTCCTCATCAGTGCCACCTAATCAGTGCCCATAAGTGCCGCCTAATCAGTGCCCATCAGTGCCACCTCATCAGCGCACATCAGTAAAGGAGAAAAATTACTTATTTATGTAGCCAAGGTTTGCTACTGTGCTCATGATTAAGGCCCCTTTTACACAATCGGACCGTTCAGGTCCGCCTGTCAGTTTTGACGGCGGACCTGAACGGGCGCTCCATGTTAGCCTATGGAGCGACGGATGTCAGCGGAGACATGTCCGCTGACATCCGACCCGGTCCGATCCGCTAAAAGCAGATGGATGGCCCTACGTCCAGATCCGTCGCTGGTGGATTGGATCGGGTGAGATCTGATGAAAACGGACATGTCCGTTTTCATCCGATCCCTCCATAGGCGGCAGCGGCGCCTTGCAAGCCCCTCCCCGCTCAGTGAGCAGAGAGGGACCTGTCATCCGCCGGCTCAGCGGAGATCAACGGACTAAACTCCCGCTGAGCCGGCGGACCGAGGCGGTCTCTGTGGAAATGAGGGCTAAGGGACAGTTTAGTTGTTTTTTATATGGGTTTGGCTCCCTCTACTTTATGCTGGACTGTATGTGTGTGTGTTTTTTTTCTCCTGTGAGAATGACCCAGGGCAATGCATCATGGAACATATAATCCAGGATGAGGAAGTGACACTGTTAGCTGGAATAATCTGGACCACAGGTAACAGAATTCTGTGTGCCAGAATAGCCTGCTGGGAGAGGAAATAAAAAGGTGGGTGTGGCCTGTTTTCGCTCTCTGGACGCCATTCTGACCCTGCCAGCAGGACGTCTGTGTGACAGGGAGTGCTGAAATTCTGCGGCCTACACAGCGGGGAGCCGGATTGTCAGCCTCAGAGGGATCTCAAAGGACAGCATCACTATTCTGATACAGCGGACCGGCCTGTGTTCCCGACCATGCAGAGGTACCTGCAACCCAGTCCACCGGGAGCTGCAGCGTGGCGCAGCGCCGCCATTTCCACAGGACAAAGACACAGAGAATTCTGGCTGGAACCCTCTCTGGAGTGCATCTGATGATAATAGTGGTGAGCGGGCACAGCCCTTGTGATAGTTAACAACAGTACTGCTGAGTAACATTCATACAGACTGGCTGGTGATACTTGTAGTTCCACGGATGTGAATCTACTTCTTCTTCAGCTCACATAGCAGGCGCTTGGGGCCAATATTCCCCCCATTGTGCTATAAATTCAGTATTGTGAACATTTCTCTAACACAGTTGAAGGAGGAGTATACACATGTTATCATCTCTTCAGATAAGGTACAGTTTAGTTCATCCTTGATATCATCTTCCACCTTGGATTACAAATTTACTACAGTATAAAGCAAACAGGCTAGCTGAAGATAACTGGAACAAAAGGAACACTTATCATTTCTTCTTCTCTGCTGTGCACGACTTCCTTACATTCCTTTGCCTATTGCATTGAACTACTACTACTACTACAGGGAGCCACCCTATAGAATATTATTCAAATTGCATTATGGTTGATGTAATAAATATAAATATATATATATATATACCCCGTATTTATCGGCGTATAACACGCAACCCAAGTTTAGGAGGGAATTTTAAGGAAAAAAAACTTTTAGGAGGGAAGTTTAAGGAAAAAAACTTACATTAAAATGCCCATCAATGCAGCCTCATCAGTGTCCATCTGCAGCCTTGTCAGTGTCATTACAGCCTTTTCAGTGTCAGTGCAGCCTTGCCCCAGTGTCCAGTGCAGCCTTGTCAGTGCAGCTTTGCCCCAGTGCACCCTTGTCCCAGTGGTCAGTGCAGCCTTCTCATTTCAGTCTTGCCCCCAGTGTCCATTGCAGCCTTGCCCCCAGTGTCCATTACAGGCTTGGACAGATTTAAATATGGCGCCGAGATTGCAGGGACTCGGCGGAGAGGAACGAGCGCCGCCAAGATCACAGGGACTATCAGTCCCGCCCTATGATGGACCTAACACAGGTCCAATGGCGGGACTGGGCGTGACTGTGAGCGGCGCCGAGAAGAGCCGAGTACACTCGGCTACATGTATCTCGGCTCCGCCCAGTCCCTGTGATCTTGGCGGCGCTCGTTCCGCTCCGCCGAGTCCCTGCAATCTCGGCGCCATATTTAAATCTACACATGGCTGTGTATGTCGGCGGCGAGTGCCGATCAATCACAATTAGCGGGGATCGGCGTATAACACCCACGATTTTCCCCTGATTTTAAGGGGAAAAAAGTGAATGTTATACGCCGATAAATACGGTATATATTACAGTTTGTTGGTCTATGTGTTGAAGACACAGAGGGAAAGAATCCAGTACATGCATGTGATACAGTATTTGTTCCTCTGTCTGCCTGTCCACATAGGTCTTGTAGTGGATTTATGTCAGGTATTTTTGTGCAGTATCTATGAGGCCTATTCACTGTTAAAGCGGGGGTCCACCTAAACCGCCAAAAAAAAAATATATAAAAAGCCAGCAGCTACAAATACTGCAGCTGCTGACTTTTAATAAATGGCCACTTACCTGTCCCAGGGTCCAGCGATGTCGGCAGGCGACGCAGAGAACCCGCTCGGTTCTCGGCAGCTGCCGCCGCCATCCTAGGTGAGGGAATCAGGAAGTGAAGCGTTGCGGCTTCACTTCCCAGTTCCCTACTGCGCATGCGCGAGTCGCACTGCGCATCGTAACTGGTCCCCGCTATCTCCTGGGAGCTGTGTGTTTCCCAGGAGACAGCGCGGAGGGACAGGAAGAGGCATAGACTCCCATGGGAGTCTATGCCGGAAGTGGGTGCAAATACCTGTCTTAGACAGGTATCTGCACCCCCCTCCCCCCTGAAAGGTGCCAAATGTGACACTGGAGGGGGGGAGGGTTCCGAAAAGCGGAAGTTCCATTTTTGTGTGGAACTCCGCTTTAAGCTGTGTTTACTCATGCCATTCTTTGTGTCTATTTCATCCTAGTAAACATATCTGTGTTGTTTATTGATGATGAGTTTCTAATTACTATCATAGCTGTGACAGGATGGAACCCAAGGTGTCAGAGGTTAGAGAGGATTTGCAGAGTCAAGGTAACCAATGGGGTATAGAGTCTACTAGCAACCCTCATGGGGTTACCGCTACATATACAAAATTTACAGACAGAAGCTAAGAAAAACATTTTTTTTTCAAAATTTTCTGTCTTCTTTTAGTAAAAAATAAAAAACCCAGCAGTGATTGAATTCCGACAACAAAATCCGTTGTCGGAAATTCTGATCGTGTGTACACAAATCCGACGCACAAAGTGCCACGCATGCTCAGAATAAATAAAGAGATGAAAGCTATTGGCTACTGCCCCGTTTATAGTCCCGACGTACGTGTTTTACGCTACCGCGTTCAGAACGATCGGATTTTCCGACAACTTTGTGTGACCGTGTGTATGCAAGACAACTTGGGGCACGCACACTCCTGCAGCGCGTACACGGAGCCGATGCGAGTGCCCGGCGGACGCGATGCCTGCCGGGAACCCGCGATCGCTTTTGGCAGAGCGAGAACTGGGATCTGTGTGTATAAACACACAGATCCCGGTTCTCTCAGGGGAGAGGAGACTAATCGTGTGGTCATACAATGTATGAACACCGATCCCTCTGTCCCCCTAGTAATTTCCATCCCCCTACAGTTAGAACACACTTAGGGAACACAGTTAACCCCTTGATCGCCCCTAGTGTTAACTCCTTCTCTGCCAGTGACATTTATACAGTAATCAATGCATTTTTATAACACTGATCGCAGTATAATTGTCAGTGGTCCCACAAATTTGTCAAAAGTGTCCAATCTGTCTGCCGCAATATCGCAGTCCCGCTAAAAATCGCAGATCGCCACCATTACTAGTAAAAAAACAAAATTTTTAAATAAAAATGCCATAAATCTATTCCCTATTTTGCAGACGCTATAACTTTTGCGCAAACCAATCAATATACGCTTATTGCGTTTTTTTTTACCAAAAATTTGTGGAAGAATACATATCAGCCTAAACTGAGGAAAAAATTAGTTTTTTTGAAAAAAAATGTTTATTATAGAAAAAAGTAAAAGATAGGGGGGTTGATTTACTAAAGGCAAATCCACTTTGCACTACAAGTGCACTTGGAAGTGCAGTTGCTGTAGATCTGAGGGGAAGATCTGAAATGAGGGGAAGCTCTGCTGATTTTTTCATCTAATCTTGTGCAAGCTAAAATGCTGTTTTTTATTTTTTATTTTTTTTATTTTCCTTGCATGTCACCCTCAGATCTACAGCAACTGCACTTTCAAGTGCACTTGTACCCTGTTTCCCCGAAAATAAGACCTAGCGTGATTGTCGGTGATGGCTGCAATATAAGCCCTACCCCCCAAATAAGCCCTAGTTAAAGTCCTTGTAGGTCTTTTTTTCAGGGTAGGGCTTATTTTTGGGGAAACAGGGTAGGGCTTATTTGGGGGGTAGGTCTTATATTGCAGCCATCACTGATAATCACGCTAGGTCTTATTTTCGGGGAAACAGGGTAGTGCAAAGTGCATTTGCCTTTAGTAAATAACCCTCATTGTGTTTTTTTCTAATTTGTCGCTCTTCTTTTGTTTATAGTGCAAAAAATAAAAACCGTAGAGGTAATCAAATACCACCAAAAGAAAGCTCTATTTGTGGGGAAAAAAAGGACATACATTTTGTTTGGGTACAGCACCGCACGACCGCGCAATTACTAGTTAAAGCGACGCAGTACCAAATTGTTAAAAGTGCTCTGGTCAGCAAGGGGGTAAAACCTTCCGGGGCTGAAGTCGTTAAAATGAGGACTTTTGATTTTTCATGTTCGTGTCCCATAGACTTTAACCATCTCAATACAGAGCACTTACACCTCCTTCCTGCCCAGGCCATTTTTCAGCTTTTAGCGATGTCACATTTTGAATGACAATTGCGCGGTCATGCTACACTGTAATGCACCGTACACACGGTCAGACTTTGTTCGGACATTCCGACAACAAAATCCTAGGATTTTTTCCGACGGATGTCGGCTCAACGTAACGTCGCTTCGCCCAGCCGTGTAAAACTGCAGTGGCTGGTTGGCAAGTGGTTAAACCCCCTTCCTAACCAGACCAGTTTTCAGCTTTCAGTGCTCTCACATTTTGAATGACAATTACTTAGTAGTGCAACACTGTACCCATATGAAATGTTCATCCTTTTTTCCCCACAAATAGAGCTTTCTTTTGGTGGTATTTGATCACCACTAGGTTTTTTATTTTTTGCGCTATAAATGAAAAACATGAAAAAAGACCAAAAATTTTGTAAATAAAAATGTTTTTCTCTGTTTGTTATAAAAGTTAGCAAATTAGTAATTTTTCTTGATAAATTTTGGCCAAAATTTATACTGCTAGATATCTTTGGCAAAAATAACCCAAATCCATGTATATTATTTGGTCTATGTGAAAGTTATAGAGTCTACAATCTATGGTGCCAAGCATTGTAAATTGATCACACCTGATGTACTGACAGCCTCATCTCATTTCTTGAGGCCCTAATGCCGGCCATACACGGTTCGAATTTCGTAAGAATTTTCTTTCGAAAATCGTATGAAAGAATTTTCGTATGAATTTCGCATCATTAGTGGGCTGCAACAACGGCCGATTTTCGTGCGGCAATCGAATTTGAGGAATCGGACATGTTGGAAATTTTCCGAAAAACGAACGATTTTCTAATCAATGATGGGAGAATCGTGCGAGAAATGTAATAAGAAAAGAAAATTTACGGAGAGAAAAGAAGATTCCCAGCCAAGAAAATTCTTTTCTGTAGCAACATGAGGTGAAATTGAAGGCTTGGTCGGCCGAATTTCGAAAATCAATGGTGGCATCATCGGATCACAAAAAAAACGAAATTTCTTATTTTGAAAAGAAAATTCGTTCGAAATTCGACCGTGTATGGCCTGCTTTACAAGCCAGAAAAGTACAAATACCCCACAAATGACCCCTTTTTGGAAAGTACACATTCCAAAGTATTTAGTAAGAGGCATGGTGAGTTTTTTGAAGTTGTATTTTTCTCCACAATTCTTTGCAAAATGAAGATTTTTTTTTCTTTTTTTTTCCCCACAAAGATGTCATATTAACAGGTTATTTCTAACACAGCATAGGCATACCACAAATTGCACCCCAAAACACATTCTACTACTCCTTCTGAGTCTGGCGATACCACATGTGTGAGACTTTTACACAGCATGGCCACATTCAGAGGCTCAACATGCAGGGAGCACCTCCAGGCATTCTAGGAGCATAAATTACACATATAATTTCTTGACTACCTCTTGCACTTTTGAAGGCCCTGGAGCACCAGGACAATGGAAACGCCCACAAAATGACCCCATTTTGGAAAGTAAACACTCCAACGTCTAGTCTATGAGGCATAATGAGTCTTTTGTCATTTTTTCCCCACAAGTTTTTGGAAAATGAGAAAAGAAAATGAAAACACTTTTTTTTTACACCAAGTTGTCCATTTATACAATATTTCTAACACACAGCAAGTACATAGCAAATATTACACCCCCAAAATATATCATGCTACTCCTCCCGAGTAGAATGATAGCACATGTGTGAGACTTTTTTCACAGCCAGGCCACATAGAAAGGTCCAAAATGCAGGGAGCACCATCAGGTGTTCTAGGGGCATACATTTCAAATCTAATTTGACTACCGATTACACTTTTATGAGGCACTGTAGTGGCATGGATGTGGCACGGAAGAGAACTGATGTGGCATGGATGAGCATAAATGAGCCATGGATGGGGATGGATGAGTCGTGGATAGGGTTGCCACCTATTTTTCACGACAAACCCGAACACTTTAGCGGCACAGTGCACATTTTTTTTGTAGTATACACTATAAGATTATAAAAGACCTGATACACCTTTGGGTGCCCCAAATATAGTGGTAATGCAGCAAGCTGCGGCAAAAATTGGATGTGGCCAAACTGCTCTTCCTGACATCATCACGCCCCCCCCACAGTACCCCATTGTTGCCAAACGTGCCCCCAGACAGCAGCCCGCAGCTCCCGGATGGCAACAGATTTTTGTGTGACTATCTCAGTTTCTTGGGGAGCCACAGCCAAGTCTGAATAATGTGTCCGGGTTTCAGAGAGACTGACCCCGGACACATTATTCCAAACCCGGACTGTCCAGGTGAATCCTGGACAGGTGGCAACCCTAGCCGTGGATGGGAATGAATTAGCCATGGATGAGCCATGGATGGGGATGGATGAGCATAGCTGAGCATAGTTGGATTGCATGGCTGAGTATGAATGAGGATGGCTGAGCATGAATGAGGATGGCTGAGCATGGACGTGGATGGCTGAGCATGGATGGCATGGCTGAGTATGAATGAGTATGGATGGCATGGCTGAGTATGGATGGCATGGCTGAGTATGGATGGATGAATTGTCAGAGCAGCGCTGTGGGCACTACAGAAGCAGTCCACAGTGCTGCTGCACCTGATCTCTCCCCTCGCACTGTACCTATCGGTACAGGGAGGCGAGAGAGAAACTGGACACAACGCCGGTTTGTTTACAAGTGTCATTACTTATTCATCACTTTTTTATTATTTTTTGTACTTTATTCACTGCACATTGGTCACAGTTGGCACTGCATATTGTTATTGCACGTTTGCACTTTATTGTTCATCACATGCTGAGCTAAACATGCATTTTTGTGTTTGCACTGTTACTTATTATTGCATATCAGTCATAATTGGTATTGCATATTGTTTATTGCACGTTTGTACTTCATAGTTTATCACATGCTATATATACGCATTGAGTCATCATGAAATGCACAGTTTATCTCTAGCACTGCACTTTATATTCCGAAATAACGGTTTGCAGCACTGTCCAGGTCTCTCACTGAGCCGGGGTCTAAACTAATGGAAGACATGTGCGGGCCGGCAATGTGCACAGTACACCGCTGCGCCATCCTCCACTTCGTGTCATGCTGGGTCAGCGGCAGGAGCACAGAGATCAGGTCAGTGATCTCTGTGCTCCTGCCGCTGCAGCTAAACTTTCTTCCCCAATAATCTCTCCCCTCCTTTACGGTCCAGATCTTCTATTCTACTCCTCTTTTACTCCTCCCCACCATCCTGGTCCAGCCTCAACTGGCCTCTGCTTTCCTCCTCTCCTTCTCCGCCATGCACAGTTCCAGCACCAAATAGTCACAAGCAAATTCTCCTGTGTTTGGTATGTATGCTATATCTCTATCTTGGTTCTATAGGGAAAAGCACCTCTTGCTGCCCTTTAAAGACTGATAACTTTAATGAGATTAACACGGTACCATGCGATGTACTTTGATGCTGGAGTTGGACCATGAGCTTTTACTTAATTGGGATTTTGTGAGTATAATACTTACCACTTTTTATAAAATTATGGTTTTAAGAATAATGCACTAGGTTGGTGCACCCTTGCTTTCTTCCTCTTGTGGTTAGTTTCCAGCACCAGGAGGGCTCTTTCTGTAAGTGGGGACTCTGATGTTAAAGGGGACTCTGATGTTAAAGAGGGGCTTTGATGGTAAGGGGGGGCTCTGATGGTAAAGGAGGACTCTGATGGTAAAGGAGGGCTCTGATGTTACAGGGGGACTCTGAATGTAAAGGTTTTTTTCATCCAGCAGTCACTGGACTCTGAGAAATAGGGTTTAAAACTGCACCGCTCAATTTTTCACAGTGAAGACAGTGCTACATGTCAGCTAACAGCAACAAAAAAAATTGGGCAGTGCAGTTTTAAACCCAATTTCTCACAGTCACTCCTTGCTGACACCATTACTAAGGCCCCTTTCGCACAGCGGGTCAGATCAGGTCTGCCTGTCAGTTTTTCGAGCGGATCTAATGGGAAGGTCCATACATCCCTATGGACAGACGGATGTAAACAGACTCTTTAACCACACCCCCTTTAAGCCACGCCCAATCTTTAGCGTAATTTAAACCACACCCATTTTTCATGTGCCACATATTTTTTAAAGGTCACCCACAAAATGAATGCCCCACTCCTAATTAACATACTACTCTGCCTACACTGACTTTCTGGGGGGAAAAAAGTGTCCCTAAAACTTTTTTGAAATGTTGGCAACTATATCCC
Source organism: Aquarana catesbeiana (assembly GCF_042186555.1). Classification (NCBI taxonomy): domain Eukaryota; kingdom Metazoa; phylum Chordata; class Amphibia; order Anura; family Ranidae; genus Aquarana; species Aquarana catesbeiana. The sequence goes on from NC_133335.1 coordinate 222,105,158, forward strand.
TGTATTGAGGGATTAGCTCAGCAGCAGGGCGTGCCTTCCTGGGTGAGTTTAAAGCATAACAAGGCTACATTTGCATGAGCGTTTTACCCTGGTGCAAAAAGCAGTGTCAGGATCCTCAAGCCAGCCATGCTCATGTTCATGCGGCGGCCTATTAAACCCTGAGGCCTGCCTAGTATCATTGCTAAATGATCTTCAGCTTTACCCTTGTGACTTGTGTTCCTGAAAGCCTGCTTGATCCTGTTGCTGACCCAGCTCTGTCTGACTCTTGTTTGGATTCCCTTTGTCTGCTGATTTTGGCTACTGATTTGTGTTACCAACCCCAGCCTGGACTTTTTGTCTCCTGAATTTGTTCCATGCTGCCAGCACGTTGCTGTCCCCTGCTTGTCTCTGACCTGGATTTTGATATCTTTACCTATCTGCCTGGTTGTTACTGAACTCTGTGTGTGACCTGACTCCTCGCTTCTGCTCATTCAGCCTCAGCATCTCCAAGTTCAATGCACCAACTTCCAAGTTCAAGCTCCACTAACAGGTACAGTACAGTCAGTGACAGGAATCTGATTCCTACTGCTGTTCTTGACACCTGTGAGCGGCTAGCTGCAGCTGTTGAGCATTAACAGTTTAATGTCAGGTTGCTATTCGTGGCTGTGTGCCAGTGATTACCTGTGGTAATCGCTGCTGATGTGCACACACAGTTGAACTCGTTAAGCCCTCAGTCAGCCCAGCAAGCAAAAAAAAAAACAGTCTGCATACTGCCTGAACCTAGGACAAAATAGGATTTTTTAAAACAGCTTACCTGTAAAATCCTTTTCTTTCGAAGGACATCACGGGACACAGAGCCACAGTAATTACTGATGGGTTATATAGGTATCACTGGTGATTGGACACTGGCACACCCTATCAGGAAGTTCAACCCCCTATATAATCCCTCCCCCTTGCAGGGATACCTCAGTTTTGTAGCCAAGCAATATAGTGTATTAGAAGAGGGGTGGGACCTCTGTGTCCCGTGATGTCCTTCGAAAGAAAAGGATTTTACAGGTAAGCTGTTTTAAAAAATCCTATTTTCTTTCTCGAACATCACGGGACACAGAGCCACAGTAATTACTGATGGGATGTCCCAGAGCAATGCTACCTGAGGGGGGGGAACCACGACCAAGTAGGGTGCAATCAGACCTGAGGACCCTGTACTGCTGCCTGCAGCACACTACGCCCAAAGGCGATATCCTCATGCCTTCTCACATCCACCTGATAGAATCTGGTGAATGTATGAACTGAAGACCAGGTTGCGGCCTTGCAGATTTGAGCCATAGAGGCCCGGTGATGCACTGCCCAAGAAGCACCAATAGCCCTTGTGGAATGTGCCCTGATCTGAAACGGAGGAATCTTCTGTTTCAAACCGTAAGCTTGAATGATCAACTGTCGAATCCATTTAGAAATGGTAGCTTTTGACGCTGCCTGTCCTCTATTGGGACCCTCTGGCAGCACAAACAAAACATCCGTCTTGCGGATCTGAGTAGTTGCCCCTAGATAGGCCTTAACTGCTCTTACTACATCCAACGAATGTAGAGATCTCTCTTCCGGAGAACAGGGATCTGGAAAAAAGGAAGGTAGAACAAGGTCTTGGTTTAAATGAAAATCAGAAACCACCTTCGGTAAAAAACTAGGATGAGGGCGTAGTACCACTCTATCCTTGTGTATAATCAAATAAGGCTCCTTACAGGAAAGAGCTGCTAATTCTGATACTCTTCTAGCAGAAGAGATGGCCACCAGAAAAATTAATTTCCTTGTCAACAAGACCAAAGGAATCTGACTTATTGGTTCAAAAGGCCGTTTCTGTAACACAGCCAGGACCAAATTCAAGTCCCAGGGGTTTAGGGGCGCTTTAACCGGAGGATTAAGACGCATCACCCCCTGCATAAAGTTTCGGACCAAAGAATGCGAAGCAAGTGGCCGCTGAAATAATACTGATAAAGCAGAGACCTGGCCCTTGATGGTACTCAAGGCCAGCTTCATCTCTAATCCCATCTGTAGAAAATCAAGGATTCTACCTATGACATAATTCCTGGGATGCCAACCTCTGGATTCACACCAGGTTATATAAGCTTTCCAGACTCTATGATAAATCATCCTGGAAGCTGGCTTCCTTGCATTAATCAAGGTAGATATGACAGGACCTGAGAGCCCACGACTCTTCAGAACGTGGGTCTCAATAGCCAAACCGTCAAATTTAGCGTTTGTAAGGCAGGATGGAACACTGGACCTTGAGATAACAGGTCTGGGCGTACCGGTAGGGTCCACGGGGAACCCACCGTCATCCTTACTATTTCTGCATACCAAGTCCTTCTGGGCCAAGCGGGGGCCACCAGAAGTACCGACTTCCTTTCCTGCCTGATCCTGCGAAGGAGTCGTGGTAGTAGCAGAATAGGCGGGAATGCGTAAATCAGTGAGAACCGATGCCACGGAATCACCAACGCATCCGTCCCGCATGCAAGAGGATCTTTTGTCCTTGCCACAAATCTGTCTATCTTTTTGTTGAATCGGGATGCAAAGAGATCTACATCTGGAACCCCCCATCTTTGGCATATGGCGCAAAAGACGTCGGGATGCAGAGACCATTCCCCTGGAAGTAACTGCTGGCGACTTAGATAGTCCGCCTGCCAATTCTCTATTCCCGGGATGAAAACTGCCGATATGCATGGCACATGCATCTCTGCCCAGACTAAGATCTGGTTCACCTCTTTTTGAGCAGCTCGGCTCCGGGTGCCTCCCTGATGATTGACATAAGCCACTGCTGTGGCATTGTCGGACTGGATCCTGACCGGACAACCCTGTAGCCTGATAGTCCAGGCTTTTAGAGCTAGATGTATCGCCCGGATCTCCAGAATGTTGATGGGTAATGTCCTCTCTGTCTTGGACCATACTCCTTGGACCGCAGCCTGTTCCAGAACTGCTCCCCAACCTGACAGACTGGCATCTGTTGTTACCACCGTACAGGTAACCGGTAGAAAGGATTTCCCCTTCTGCAGGTTTTCGGGTATGAGCCACCAATTGAGGCTCTGACGCACCGCATGCGACAGGTGCATCGGAAAGTCTAATGCCTGAACCTTCTTGTTCCAGGTCGACAGAATACTGTGTTGCAGCATTCTTGAGTGAAACTGAGCATAGGGAACTGCTTCGAATGAAGACACCATCTTCCCTAGTAGCCTCATACAAAGGCGGACTGAGGGACCCTTCTTGGTCCTTACTGTCAGAATCAGCTCTCAAAGCAGTGATCTTTGCCTGGGGTAGAAATATTTTCTCCTGGCTTGTATGTATAATCAGACCTAAATATTCCAGTCTTCTTACTGGTTTTAGGAAAGACTTTTCTAAGTTGAGGATCCAACCCAGGTGTTCTAGATACCTGACCGTGGTCCTCAAGTTTCCATTCAAAGAGGCTACCGACCGGTCTATCAAGAGCAGGTCGTCTAGGTATGCTATGACAGCTATACCCTGAGCCCTTAATCTGGCCAGAGGAGGAGCCAAGATCTTTGTGAACACTCGAGGTGCAGTGGCTATCCCAAAGGGCAGAGCCATAAACTGGAAATGGCGCCCTCCTACCTCGAAGCGCAGAAACTTCTGATGAGCAGGAAAAATGGGCACATGCAGATATGCATCTCTGATGTCTATTGATGCCAGAAATTCTCCTCCCTGCAGGGTGGGAACTACTGTTCGAATTGATTCCATGCGGAAGGATTGAATCCTTAGGAATCGGTTCAGATCCCTTAAGTCCAAAATGGGCCTGACATCCCCATTTGGCTTTTGGACCGTAAAAAGGTTGGAATAGAAGCCCAATCCCCGGTCCTTTGCGGGAACTATCATAATGACCTCGTGCGACAAAAGTCGCTCTAACGCTAGAAGGAGCGACTGCTTCTTCTCTGGGTCTCTGGGAACATTTGATCTGAGGAACCGAGGAGAAGGGAATTCCTGAAACTCCAGCTTGTACCCTAAGGTTACCGTGGAGACTACCCATCTGTCCTGGAAGTCCTCCTGCCAGAGCTCTGAGAATTGTCGCAGTCTTCCCCCCACTCGAGTGAGCGGGGGCGCCCCCTCATGCAGAGGTCTTAGTGTTTTGCCTAGTAGGCTTCTTTCCCCAGGACTTCTTTTGTCCCTGGGGTTGACTCTTGTCTCTGGACCCCGATGGAGGCGGCCGTCGAGACTGCCTGGAGGCTGAAGCCCCCGGCGCTGGGGAAAGAGTCCGTTTGAAAGAGGGACGCTTACTCTTCTTCTTGACAGGTAAGAGAGTGCTTTTCCCACAAGAGATTCTCTTGATATAGTTATCCAAGTCCTCTCCAAACAACCTTGCACCACGAAATGGAAACCCAGCCAGTAGCTTCTTACATGGTGCTTCGGCTGACCAATTTTTCAACCATAGGATTCTACGTATATGCACCAACCCCAGTGAAAGACGGGAGGTTTGCACGATAGAATCTCTAATGGCGTCAACCACAAAGCATAAGGCCGCTGGAAGGTTAGCAAACCCCTGGGCCTGCTGTTCAGGTAATACTTTGATGACCTGCTTAACATGGTCTCTTAAGTATTGACAGACTCCAATCGCTGCTATTGCAGGTTGGGCCACTGATCCTGCTAAGGAGAAAACATCCTTCAATAGGGATTCCATCCTTTTATCTTCAGGATCCCTGAGCATCTGAGCATTGTCTACAGGACAAGTCAGGCTATTATTTATGGAGGAAATGGCGGCATCAATAGCTGGTATTCCCCACATTTTAATAAACTTTTCTTCCATCGGATAAAGTGTTGAAAACTTTCTCGGCGGAAAAAAACGTTTGTCTGGGTGATCCCACTCAGAATAAATAAGCTTTTCAAGTAAAGTATGAACAGGAAAAGCATGTGCTGCTTGGAAAGGTTTCAGTGACCCCAAAGCAGAAGAGGATTCTTTAGCAGTTTCAGGTATGGGCAACTTAAATGTGGAGCGGACCAATCCAGTGAGGATCTGCACTAAGACTTTCTCCTCTTGGGAAGTCGCAGAGGGTCCCTCTCCACCTGAATCCTCCGAAGAGGAATCATCCATCCCATCCTGATCCTCTGAAAGGGATTCATCTCCTTTATCCCAGAGCTCCTCTGTCTGAGGGTCTTGGGGAACAGAGGAAGGCCTAGTGCGTTTTCTTCCACTGAGTGAAGACGTAATCACGGCCATTAATCTTTCCTCTAGACCATTAATGGTTGAGGAAAAAACCTCTTGTGTAATATATACAGGGGCTGAAGTGCCAGAAGCAGGTGTAGCCCCTGACCCCGATGGCTCTCCCTGGCTAGCCGTTCCTGGCCCATCTTTAGGGGGGAAGGATGCTGCCGACAGGGGGCCCTCAGAACCTGAACGAGATCCCCTAGTGTCTCTGGTTCCTGGGGTGCTTCAACCTCTTCTACCCATAGTGCAAAGCAACAAGGTGTGAGGTATACAAATGAACACTGTCCGCTGAGCGATGTAGTCTGGCTAAAAGCCTTGCTACCCAATGCTCAGTCTGGTGTTACTTCAGTAAATGCTGCCTAGGAGAATGCCTGTGTCCCACCTTACATGCGACCGTCAGCTCTGTGTCTCTCAGAAGGCTGAGTGCACCTGTACAGAGTGCCTTTAATAGCCTGCAGCTGGCCTGAGTGGGAGTCTAAACACTCTGTGCTGACATCCCGCCCCCTCCTCTACCGCCCCCCCCCCCTCGAGTTTTGAAAAAAACGAGCGCTTCCCGCACTGCCGACTCTCCTGTCATGCTCTGGAGAAAAGGCTGGGGATGGGGGGGGGGGGGGAAGGAGGGAGACTGGTAACAAGATTTGCCTGAACGGCTATCTTCAGAGATGGTGGCCATTAGGCCACAGAGCCCGGGTGGTATAACCACTTTCTAGACCCCTGTGGCCCCTCTCTAGCCTGGGGGGGAACATTCAAACATGAGAAATCCCCCCATCCACCTTACCTGCTTGCAGCCTGCTTGATACTCTGGGACATACACAGCGATTACAACACCTGAGACAGACATTCAGCATGTGTAGGTTTGTGCTCTTGGCAGCCCCCGGTGGTCACAATAGGCATAGCATGCATTTACCTTAAAGGAGAAAAGCCACTAGAACTCAAAAATTCTGTGGAATCTCCTCTTACCTTATCCAGCCGCAGGGTGCCGTTTACACAGACCCAATCTTCACCTCTCACGGTGGGCTCCGTTTGAAAAAACCGTCAGAGACTGGGGCCCCCATCAGTAGGGGGATCCAACAGTTCTGGGACCGTAAAGCACCTCGCCAGAAATTAGGAAGTTTAAAGCCATTTTCTGATCTGCGGGGTCCAGCTCTCTAAAAAGAGAAGCATTACGGGTAAAACCTCGTTTCTTCGGACACGAGGCCCGGGTACCATTCAATTCGGCCATGAAAAGACACTTTGAATGGATCCGGTTCGCCTGGCTTGCCCCAGTATAGGATCTTAGGATATTCCCTTTGGAGCTCAGCACAGGACATCTTTACACGTCCATCACCTAAGACACTGGCGTAAAAACTGAGGTATCCCTGCAAGGGGGAGGGATTATATAGGGGGTTGAACTTCCTGATAGGGTGTGCCAGTGTCCAATCACCAGTGATACCTATATAACCCATCAGTAATTACTGTGGCTCTGTGTCCCGTGATGTTCGAGAAAGAAATACTGTTTATCTCCCATCCTGAACACAACCAGTAGTTTTTCCTGGCCTGCTGTCACAATCTCACATGATTTTGGGAATAGTAAAACGTATTGCAAGTTCCTCACGCTGCATATGTTCCTTGTCTGACACACAGTTCTCCTAAACCAGCCCTACTGGACCTAGTTGAAGCCTTATAGTAATGTTGTGGGTATGGAAAGGAAATGCTCTATTGAACATGGGATGGGGGAGGGTAGATACTTACATATTCCAGGAGGATGGAGTATGGAGTCTGAGATGGCAAGTGTGTGTTATATTCCGCAAAAGGCTTTGGAAATGCTTTTTGTAGGTTATCCCATGCCCTCTCAGGTATAAATTCCTTGGGTGCAACCTGTGGGTCATTTATGTGCCCATAAAAAAAGATGGCATGATACACCTAGGGGGAAAAAAATACAAAATCAGTTGGTTGCAAAAAAAAACAGTGATTAAGTATAGATTGTTGCAGGCTTAAAACATATAACTGTCAAAAAGGTCCTTTAGTTCCCTGTTTTAGAGGATGCCAGGTCACCGGAGAGGTCCTCCATATCTGGTGGACCTGCCCAATGTTGGGCCGCTTTTGGTCCAAAGTTGTTTCTTTTTTATATACACTATTCGGAGTTCATCTTCCCAGAGATCCTTGGCTTTCCCTGTTACATTTCAAAACTCAGGGTGTCACTAAAAACCACTTCAAGCTCATTCATTTTTTTTTTATTAGCCTCCAAATTAACGATTTCCAGAGCGTGGAAAAAACAATTTACCCACTTTGAATCCCGAATCAATGGCATTTTTGTGAATGAAACAAGAGAATACCCTTTGGAGCTGGGACTATATGGGAACTATACAAGAAGCATCAGATATGATTTAAAAATTAAAAGATAACGTTTATTAATACATACAAAATAAAAACATATCATTGAACATACACATATTGCGGCATAAGGAATACAAAAAGGTAAGTATTGCTATAGGTATATATAGTGCATGACTCTAACACGTTTCAAGGACTCTTCTTCAGAGGTGTCATGGCCAGAATTGCTATCTGCAATACAAGTACAAAAATGTCATATTAATAACAGGCTTGCAAGTCAAAGATGAATGATATACCATATATACTCGAGTATAGGTCGATCCGAGTATAAGTCGAGGCCCCTAATTTAGCACAAAAAACTGGGAAAAACGTATTGACCCGAGTATAAGCCGAGGGCGAGAAATGTAGCAGCTACTGTAAGTGGAAAAAGAGGGTCAACAATGCCCATCTGCAGCTGTATACCTCCCTGTGTCCTGTGCATGTGTCCCTGTGTATGTGTGCATGTGTCCTGTGCATGTGTCACCTACCTGTATCCTATGCATGTGTCACCTACCTGTGTCCTGTGCATGTGTCCCTGTGTATGTGTGCATCCAAACCTGTGTTCTGTGCATGCCTCCGTGTGGCGATCTCCATCCTCCGTGTGCCGCTCTGCACCGATCAGCGCGTGATAATACCATTCGGCCATTCTACTGTTCAAAAGCCGCGCCTCCTCCTCGTCCTTGATAGGCAGAACACTCCATTTCCCAGCAGTCAGCGGTCAGCCTATCATGGAAATTCTCTCATCTTCATACCACGGACGAGGATGAGAGAATGTCCGTGATAGGCTGTACACTGACTGCTGGGAAATTGAGTTTTCTGCCTATCACAGACGAGGAGGAGGCGCGGCTTTTGAACAGTGAATGGCTGCCGAATGGTAATATCACACGCTGGCCGCCGTCTGTCTGCATGACACGCTGATCATGTAGGCAGACGGAGGTGACTCAAGTATAAGTCGAGGGGGGCACTTTCAGCCCCAAAAAAAGGGCTGAAAATCTCGACTTATACTCGAGTATATACGGTACTGATCAATCACGCCTATTGGAGTGCGAGTAATACAGATGCCGCTGATATTAAAAACCAGGAAAATATATGCCGGTGCTTCCAAACATATTTGCCAAGGGGTCAGACAAACAGAGATCTTACCAGTGCTGGATCACTGAGATCTCCCTAAAGGGACATGGGGCTGGATTAGCAGGTCTCTTCTTAGAAGTATTGAGAGAAATGGCCGTGGTAGCAGGGGGCTGAAAGTGCACAAAATATACACAATTATTTAATGAACATCCTGCAAAGATATTTAAGTATATAATATATAGTACCACCCATGCAGTACTGTGGAAGGTATATACAGTGGGGACAGAAAGTATTCAGACCCACTTAAAATTCTTCACTCTTTGTTATATTGCAGCCATTTGCTAAAATCTTTTAAGTTCATTTTTTTCCTCATTAATGTACACACAGCACCCCATATTGACAGAAAAACACAGAATTGTTGACATTTTTGCTGATTTATTAAAAAAGAAAAACTGAAATATCACATGGTCCTAAGTATTCAGACCCTTTGCTCAGTGTTTAGTAGAAGCACCCTTTTGATCTAATACAGCCATGAGTCTTTTTTGGAAAGACGCAACAAGTTTTTCACACCTGGATTTGGGGATCCTCTGCCATTCCTCCTTGCAGATCCTCTCCAGTTCTGTCAGGTTGGATGGTAAACGTTGGTGGACGGCCATTTTTAGGTCTCTCCAGAGATGCTCAATTGGGTTTAAGTCAGGGCTCTGGCTGGGCCATTCAAGAACAGTCACGGAGTTGTTGTGAAGCCACTCCTTCGTTATTTTAGCTGTGTGCTTAGGGTCATTGTCTTGTTGGAAGGTAAAGCTTCGGCCCAGTCTGAGGTCCTGAGCACTCTGGAGAAGGTTTTTGTCCAGGATATCCCTGTACTTGACCGCATTCATCTTTCCCTCGATTGCAACCAGTCGTCCTGTCCCTGCAGCTGAAAAACACCCCCACAGCATGATTGTCATGTACCTTACAGCGGAGTCCGAAATCACGAGGGCGGCCTCTTGCACGGTCCCGGTCCTAACACCCCTAGAAGTTGAGACAGGAACTGCTAGGGCAACGGGAGGGTGCGGGTGCCTGCAGACAGGTGGCTGAAGATCAGGAACACTGGAGCCTTCGAGGAGGAGGTGAGACACAGATCACCGGATAAGTCCAGGAACAGTCTGGCTAGGACACTTGCAGAGTCAGGAACAGGCAGGAGTTGGCAACAGGCTGGCAGTGAGGTACACAATCGGAAGGCAGGCTCATAGTCGGGGACAGGCAGAGGTTTGGCAGCAGACTGGCAGCGAAGTACAAGTTCAGGAGACAGAGAATGGTCAAGAGGAAGCCGGGTGTTCAGGATTAGATTAAATCAGGCAAGACAGCAACGGGTACACAGGAACAAGCTGAAGACAATCCAGCACTGACACCAAGTAAGCTCTTCCTTTAATTAGGGCGCCGTGCGCCATGATTCATTGGCGTGTGCGCGTGCGCACACACTCCTGCTCGTGTCAGTGCGCATGCTACGATGGTTCTCCGACATTGCCCCCTCCTTACGGGCAGCCTCCGGATGCCCATCTGAGCCATCTTTTCCAGATGGGAGCGATGAAAGGCTTGTATAAGTCTTTGGGCATGGAGGTTTGTCTCAGGCTCCCAGGAATTTTCCTCTGGACCAAAACCTTTCCATTTAATCAGATATTGATTCTGTCCCCGCCTTCTCCTGCAATCCACAATGGTCTCGATCTCAAACTCCTCTTCTCCATTCACCATGATAGCTTCTGGGGGTCCCAATTCACGACCCGGAAAGGGATTTACCACATCAGGTTTCAGTAGGGAGGTATAAGGGAGGAACTCACCGAGGCCGAAATGCCGAGAGCGGTTCACCCTTGCGACTAAGCGCAGTCCACCCCCTGAAGGTGTGACAGGGAGTGAATGCACTAAGAGGCACAGGCTACCCAGGAAACAGGCGGTTGCTGGTGTGAAGTCCTTGTCAGAGAGGAGTAGCTGTGCAGCAACTGGCAAGTGGAGGATAGCCAGAGCGGGTACAAGAGAAAGTCCAGAACCAGGTTGAGGGTCAAACACACAGGTTAGTATATCCAAACACAGGCTGAGGTATTGCAGCAGGAAGACACAAGAGAAGTCCAGGATACAGGCAATGGTTCAAGGGCAAGGAGATAGTAGGCAGGTCCGGGTCACAGGCAGAGGGTCAAACACTGGAGAAGAGCGGAATCCGTAAAACAAGCCAAGGGTCAGGTTCAGGAGACAAGCAGAGTAGTCAAGGTCAATCTGGGTCAAAGGCAGGTAATCAGGAAACAATCAGGAAGCAGAGATACACAGGTAGCTGAAGACAAACCAGCAACTAGTCTGAGTCCTTTTTATAGGCCAGCCCAAGGGTCACGTGGGATGTGCGCTGGCGCGCATATGCGTGTGCCGGATTGCCGGACCCCGAATGCACATGCGCCAGAGCGCCGTTCCGCTGCGCATGCGCACAGGAACACGGCTTTGATGCCTGGAAGCAATATTTCCCTGACAGGAGGTATGAAACACAGGGTGGATCTTAAATGAATCAGGGAATTCCAGCTCATACGCCACTGGGTTAATCTTTTTCTTGATCGGAAAGGGTCCCACGTATCTAGGTCCCAGTTTCCTGGATGGACATGCCAGTTTCAGATTTACTGTTGAGAGCCACACAGGGTCGCCGACCTTCAGATCCAGTTCCCCTCTCCTCTTCCTGTCGAAGAACTTGTTATTATCCTCTTGTGCCCTGGAAATGGTCTCTCTCAGCACCTGGTTATTGGTAGCAAGCAAGTTCAATCGGTCTTGGACAGCTGGCAAAGGAGAATCCGGAATTAGTGTTGGTAAGAAAGAGAGGTGAAACCCATAATTGGAGAAGTAGGGTGATTGGTTGGTGGCTGCATAGGGAGAGTTATTAAATGCAAATTCTGCCAAAGGCAGTAGTGAAGCCCAATCTTCCTGGGTAAAGGAGGAGAAGCAGCGTAAGTACTGTTCTAGCGTCTGATTAGTACGCTCTGTCTGCCCATTAGTCTGGGGGTGGTAGGCTGAAGAGAAACTGAGTTTGATGCCTAGGGCTTCACAAAATGCTCTCCAAAATTTGAAGTGAACTGCACTCCACGATCAGAGACAATTTTACAAAGAATTCCGTGCAGTCTGATTTCTTCTTTAATGAAAGCTTTGGCAGTCTCCGTTGCTTAAGGGGGCCTTTTCATTGGGATAAAGTGTGCCATCTTGGAGAGGCGATCAACCACCACAAAAATGGACGAAAATCCCTCTGAAGGGGGGAGCTCCACAATAAAGTCCATGGCAATTTTATCCCAGGGTCTTTCCGGAATGGGCAATGGTCTTAGTAATCCCCATGCTTTGCTTTCACTATTCTTGTTCCTGAGGCAGGTTGGGCAAGAGCTGACATATTTCCTGCAGTCTTTTGTTAAGTTAGGCCACCAGAAATGTCTCTGAACAAGGTCCATGGTCTTGAATCCCCCGAAATGGCCAGCCAAAGGGTAGTCATGGCATGCCTGCAAGATGGTGGTGCGCAGATTTTGTGGTATGAAAATCTTATTATCCTGCCGATAGAGTCCATCGTTTACTTGAAGGTTCGTATCCAGAGGCAGAGAGGCTCCCCTTGATGCTTGGCAGATCTGTGATATTAAATCAGGTTGTGTTAGTAGGAAATTTCTAGCCTGCAGGATGGTATCTGGTTGGGGTGGGGCTTCGACTTCCGTAAACATGCGGGAAAGTGCGATGGGTGACATACAGAAGGTCGTGGAAGATCTCATTAACCAAATTTTGGAAGACCGCTGGGGCATTGCATAAGCCAAAGGGCATCACAAGATACTCATAATGTCCGTCCCTGGTGTCAAAGTCCTTCCCGGATTCTTATTAAGCTGTAGGCCCCTCTAAGATACAGTTTAGTATAAACATGAGAAGCTCGCAGTCTGTCAAAGAGTTCTGAAATTAAAGGAAGAGGTGATGGCGTTAAGACCCCTGTAGTCGATGCAAGGACAGAGTGAACCATCTTGTTTCGCTACAAAGAAGAACCTGGCTCCGGCAGGTGAGTTCGATTTCCTGATGAAACCCTTTTGCAGGTTTTCCCGAATGTATTCAGACACGGCTTGTGTCTCGGGGATAGATAGAGGGTAGACTCGGCCTCGGGGAGGAGAGGATCCTAGGTAACAGATCAATGGAGCAGTCAAAGTCTCTGTGAGGGGGAAGGCGATCAGCGGACTTTTTGCAGAAAACATCTCGGAAGGAGTGATATTGGGCAGGCAACATGGGAGGTGTGGAGGTCTCAGCCAGAGGAATGGAAGGAGGAGGTAGCACCTTGGAAATACATTGTTGCTGACACAGAGAACCCTGTTGTGGATTTATGAAGAAATCCATTTTATATTTACTGGCAGAAATATGAGAGTTGCTTAGGCCTCAAAAAGTAGATGAACTGTGATTTTGCAAAAGATTGTTCAATGAAATTCCCGGCAGCACCAGAGTCCACGAATGCAGAGAGTTTATAGGCATTTTGAGCACAGTGGAGAGCCACAGGAAGGGTGAAACGAGGGAAGCGAACAAAATTAACGGATCAGTCTAGATCACCTCCCTTTGAGTAAGCTAGACCCTGGAGTTTCCCGGACGGACTGGACAGGAGTTCAAAAGATGTCCTTTATCACCAAAGTAAATGAACAAGCCCAATCCCATGCGTCGGGTACGTTCCCTCGGGAGTGAGGCGGGTTCGCCCAAGCTGCATAGGTTCTTCCAACGTGTGAGAGGTTGAAGACGAAGAGGATTCCACAGGTCTTTGGGCTACCTGTGCTGGATGGCCAGCAGGGGGAAGACTGGTTCTGGATTTCTCCAGGGCCCGCTCCTGGAAGCGAATATCTATTTGAATGCTTAATGCGATTAAGTCATCCAATGTGGTAGGAATGGTGCGTCCAACAAGTTCATCCTTGACACGCTCAGATAGGCCTTGCCAGAAGGTAGCAGTAAGGGCCTCATTATTCCATTTGAGTTCAGCGGCCAGCGTACGGAACTGAACTGCGTATTGGCCGAATGTCATTCCTTGCTGACAAAGACGAAGGAGGGCCCCAGCAGCCGAAGACACTCTGCCGGGCTCATCAAAAGTTTTCCGGAATGCATCCAAAAAGAGCTGAGGGTCGGAGGTGATAGAATCGTGTGATTCCCAGAGTGGGGAGGCCCAAGCTAAAGCATCACCGGAGAGGAGAGAGATGATATATGCGACTTTGGTGCAATCAGTTTGAAAATGGTGGCTGGAAAGTTCAAAGTGGATGGAACACTGATTAATGAAGCCCCGACAAGTCTTAGGGTCACCAGAAAAACGAGGTGGCGATGGCAGATGCAGGCAGGGATTGCCAGGTGTAGCAGGTAACATGGGAACAGCTGAAGCAGGAGCAGGAACGAGAGGAGCTGAAGTTGCAGTGAGTTGCAGACGATCCAGACGGGAGGCAAGATCTTGAAGAACCAGCATTATTTGCTCTTGATTTGCTTGCTGGGAGTTAAGTCTCTGAACTAGATGTTGCATTTGAACCTCGGTCAGTGGCCGATTCTCAGAGGCGCTCATGGCTTGAGCAAAATGTCACGGTATTACTTACAGTGAGCCCACAGGCGAGCAGGTGATACGGGATCCCCCAGGGCATGGAGTCTAAGGGACAGCCGGTATTCTGCCATGGACCCCCTCCTGAGGGTTTGGGTTTAGCTGCATGCTGACCCCAGGTCACGACCCCCGGGTTCACCCTGCTCGCTAAGGAAGTACCAGAAGACACTGTCAGACACGGATGGATGAAGCAAAAGGAGAGCCGGATATCGAGCCAAGGTCAGGGCGGGCTGCAGACAACGTAATCAGAACAGGCCGAGTCGGTACACAAGAGATCAGTTCATGAGAGGTCAGGTTTAAGGCAGGTTACACGACGGGAGCTCCGAAACAAATGTTGCTCAAGCAACCAGTAGCTGGTTTGAAAGGGATTTAAATAGGGAAGCACATGAGGGGCTGGACAGGAAGTAGCAGGAAGGAATCATATATTAGGCAACAGCTGTGGCCGGCGACACCAATAGCTGCAGAGTGCACTGAACACAAGCTGAGAGCTGAACACAAGCTAGAGGAACAACAGGTGCCAGCCGGCCTACAGCAGTAAAGGTGAGACACAGATCAGCTCCGCGGCTGATCTGTGACAGGTGTGATGATACCGGAGAAGTCTTTAATGAATCTCCTGTAAAAATTGGAGAAACCGATGAAGCGTTGTACCCCTTTCTTATCGGTTAAGGGTGGCCAGGACATTATAGCTGAGACCTTTTGAGTATCCATTGCTATACCTCCAGTTGAGATTACCAACCCCAGAAAGTGAATGGTCTGCCGTTCAAATTCACATTTCTCGGCCTTAGCTTAGAGTCCGTTTTGTCTTAGTCTGAGGAGAACCTGCTTCACATGATGACGATGTAGGTCTAGAGAGGCAGAGAAAATCAGAATGTCGTCCAGGTACACGATTATGAACAAATCCAGGAAGTCTCCAAAAATATCATTGACGAAATGCTGAAAAGTTGCTGGTGCGTTACATAGGCCCGACGCGCTGACGTCACCTCGTGTTGCTACTGATCGTTCAGCAGGACGGGTTGGTCTGTGTGCTACCGGCCGGCGCACCAGACAAACAAGGCTTGCTATTCCGTTTTTACATGTAAGTGCATTACTTTTTTATTTTAATAAACTAGAAGATTTTACACTATGGAGCGTCTATCTCTTTTTCAGCTATGTATCCATCTGTGACCCCACTTCTATACGAGGAGAATTTTGATCATTAGGAGCCCTGCTATCGCCATACTATCCCCACTTTATATAGCAGCTGATCCATCTGTTGTGCCCTGCAAGAATTCTGTGTACACAGGCTTCCCGTGATCCTCTGTAGTGGGGAATCATGGGCTTTTGGTAAGCAGTAACCCCTTACTCATCGGTGGTGGATTTCTTTCACAAGTCTCCTCAAATGCAAAAGACACTTTTTATGGTTGGACTTTTCACTTATGAGGGACAACGTCTTGGGGTGTTTATTGGATACTTTTCTGCGGTCAATTTTTAATAATTTTGTCTATCACATTGTGGTTGGAATATTGGTGGACATTCCCACCCGAGGATACTTAATCTTCAATTATTTTCAATGTGTACACCTTTTTTCACTTCAATCGCCCACTAAGTTATTGATCATTTATTTGATCGATCAGTGCGTGATCATAATTTTTCACCTTCTATTTAGCACGATTTTATGTTTTCTAATTGTTGTTAACTGTATTTATGTTATTTAGGAGAATTGCTACTAATTTTCACGAATTCGCATTTTACTACTTAATTTGTATGGGTTATAGGTTTACTATGTACTGTAGCGCAGTTTGATTTCCTTTTTTTCGCGGTACATAGACCGAAGGGCATAACAAGGTACTCAAAGTGGCCAAAACTAGTCCAGTTTTCCACTCGTCCCCTTTTCTGATTCTGATCAGGTTGTATGCCCCTCGTAAGTCCAACTTAGTGAATATTTTTGCAGACCGGAGTCTCTGGAACAGCTATGGAATTAAAGGAAGGGGGTACCGATTTTTGATGGTAATCTGCTTTAGTTCTCTGTAATCCACACATGGACGAAGTGAGTGATCTTTCTTCTCGGCGAATAATATTCCTTCCCCCGGCTGGGGAGGAAGAGTGTCGGATGAAACCTTTCTCGAGATTTTTGTTGATATAGTCCTTCAGGACCAGGAGTTTAGGTTCTGAAAGGGGGAAAATCCTTCCAAATGGTAAAAGTTAAATCGGACAATCGTAAGCCCGTTGAGGGGAAAGAGTGTCTGCCTTCTGCTTGTCGAAAACATCCATGAAATCATGGTACACGGATGGAACAAGATCTCAGGATTTGGATACAGTTTTTAGACAGCTGATGACTGGGGCTGTATGGTGGAGGGTCTTGAGGCAATTATGAAGACACTAGGAAGACTGGAAGACCATTTTGCCAGTAATCCAATCAATCTGGGGGTTATGAGCTTGTAACCATGGCATCCCCAAAATGATTGGAAAAAGTGGTGAGGAGATCACATCCAGGCATAGCAGTTCTTGGTGGTTAGGTAAGACGTCAGCAGGTAGGGGTTGTGTCTCTTGGGTAATGGGTCCGGACTTGATGTTGGAGCCATCAGCTAGTCATATGGACAGTTCTTGTTGTTTGGACTGTAGAGGAATGTGGTGTTGTAGAACAAAGGTATGATCAATGAAGCAACTACAGGCGCCTGAATCAATTATGGCCTGGACCTGGAGTGACCCTTCTGGAAGCTGTAAGGAAACAGGAATGACAATGTGAGCAGATCTTGATAGAGACAACACACAAGGATCGTGAGGAGGAGGAGAGTCAGACTTACGAGTCTTGTTGAGGCACCTGTTTGTGTAGTGACCGGCTCCTCCGCAGTAGAGACAGAGATTATTCAAACGGCACCGCTGCTTTTCCTCTGGCGTCAGTGAACAAAGCAATCCTATCTGCATTGGCTCTGGAGCCTCGATGAAGGCAGTGGGTAGTGGGGATGCAGGAGTGGGTAGGTTGCTAGGTACCTTGAGTAGCATCCATACGGGCCGGTACTGGCTGGTCCTCTCAGATCTTCGCTCCCTTAACCGACGATCAATCTGAATACACAGCTGGATCAACTCTTCCAAGGAATTGGGAACCCCAAAACGAGCCAACTCATATTTAAGTGCTTCTGAGAGTCCTAGGCGGAACTGAAAGCGAAGAGCGACGTCGTTCCATTGTGTATCGGAACTCCACCGTTTAAAGTCTGTCACATAGTCCTCCACAGGCCTATGACCCTGCTGGAGGGTATGAAGGCTAGCTTCAGCTGCGGTGATACGTTGGGGGTCATCGTAGAGTTTGGCCAATTCGTTCAAAAAGGAGTCCATGGTGTTCAGCAAAAAAAAGGAAGAACACATAAAACTGGCGCTCAGAATTGCTGATAGGGAGACAACAAACAGGCAGATTTGACTGTACAAAAATCAAAGATTATGTAAAGGAAAAACGAAGACCATTAATTTAAGTACAATGGGTGCTGGTGATGAATGATTTGCTAGTTGGGAAAATAGATGTAACACTGTCAACGAAGGGCAGCTCTTCTTGGGAGTGAAGCCAGCTCGGAATCATTAAGAGGAAAACAAAAAGAAGAGAGAAGCGCCTCTAAGTAAATGCTTTATTCCATATAATAGAAAATGTACATGTGACAGACCTAGCCGGAAAAGAGGCTTTTGGAGGGGACTGAATGCCAGCCTCCTGCAAACCGATTATGGGCCCTGGCATTTGGGGGGACGGTGCTCTTTGTGAGCTGTATGCCCGGGGACCCTGGAGGTGCCGTTACTTTAGATTCAGGTCCATGTCCCCCAAGACACACAGACTCTGGGGACCCTGGATATGCCATTGTGATGGGAGTGACTAATAGTGGCACAGGGTGAATGAGAACCCCACTATGATCTGTGCTAGTCAGAGACTCAATGCTGTATATGTGTGTATATATAATGTGTGCTGTCTCATTGTGTTGTGTACTGTTTGCTGTGCTAGTTTTGGGTGTGGCTGTATTCCAATGTTCTATTGTGTTTGTCTGCCTTGGGTCACAGGATGTGTATTGCATTGGAGGGGGGGCAGGAATTCTTCCAACAGCTCTCCCTGCTAAGACTGTGTACTGATGAGACGGTAAACACACCTGACCTGTGTGTCCATTGTCATTGGACAGTTTAACCCGCCCTCTTTTCCAAGGGTGGGGGGAAAAGAGTCTCTAAGTTATTTTATCTGTTGTGTCCATGTGTTATAATAAATGAGTTGATTCCTGCTTGAAACCTGAAGACAGAGCCGTGTCTCATTTTTGGGGTGGATTATTTGTATGGGTTCCTTGTTCGGCTGATCGGAGTGTTCGGTAGCTGCCTTTGTGTTTGGGTATGGAATGTCCTAAACGACTTTAACCCCTTTCATACTCGGGGTGTCGTTACACATATCAGTAAAAAACTAGGCTCTCCACAGGAGAATAACAGATGATATAGCTGCGAGTTCAAACACAAGCTCAAGGAGTGTCTATGGTCCGTTGCTGCAATGGCGGCGGAGAACCGGAACGGGATCAGCTGATCATGCAGAGGAGAGGAAGGGACAGCTCGTGGAGCTAGCTTGTGACATCAGCTAGTGAGGGGAACATAACGCATTTCAGAGCATGCGCAAAGTCCGTGAGGCGCATGTGAGCTCCCTTCTCATTACACTTGAGAAAGGAGCGCGCATGCCCAGGTCTGGGGTTCCCCCTGAAGCAAAGAAATGATGAACCCCACCTTGGTGCATTCCAAAGAGAAAGTGCGGGGTTGTAGCAAATAATACAACTGGCAGGCATTCCTAAAGGCATGGAACTTGCTGCTGTCTCCAGTAAATCTGTCACGTACCTTACAGCGGAGCCCGAAATGATGAGGGTGGCCTTTTGCACGGTTCCGGTCCAAGCACCCCTGGTGGTGGGTACAGGGAGTGCGAGGGCAACGAAAGGGTGCAGGTGCCTGCAGGCAGGAGGCTGGAACTTGGAGATATAGGAACCTCTGCTGAGGAGATGTGGAAACTGATCACCAAACTTGTTCAGCGGGAGCCAGATCAGGATCAACTGCAGAATCAGGAACAGGCAGGAGTCGGCAACAGGCTGGCAGCAGGGTACCAAGTCAGAAGGCAAAACCGTAGTCAGGAACAGGCAGGAGTTGGCAACAGACGGGCAGCAGGGTACAGAATCAGGAAGCAGAGCCGTAATCATAAGTTCAAGCCAAGGTCAGTATTGCAAGTAGAGGCAGGTTCAGCAGGCAGGGAAGATCCAAGAGAATGGTCAGAAGATAGCCGGGTTTTCAGGAACAAGATCAATCAGGCAGAGTAACAACAGGAACACAGGAACACAGGAACAAGCTGAAGACAATCCAGCACTGATGCTAGGAAGACCCTCTGTTTATATAGGGTGCTGTGTGCCAGGATTGGCGCCAGCGTACGTGCGTACGCGCATGCGCATTAGCAACTTAGCACATTGGCACATGCGCGTTAGCACATTAGCGTATTGACGCATGTGCGTTAGCATATTAGCGCTTTTGGCACTCGCGGACCTCATTTGCCTCTGGCTATGGTTCCGTGCATGCACCTTTGCATTAGCAGAATGAGGATTGGCAGCTGCTGCATGGAGACGGGTGCTTGCTGTGTGAGTTCTCTGACATTGCCCCCTCCTTAGGGGCAGCCTCCGGATGCCCATTTGAGCCATCTTCTCTGGGTGGGAACGATGAAAGGCCTGTATCAGTCTCTGAGCATGGAGATTGGTCTCAGGTTCCCAGGAATTTTCCTCCGGGCCAAAACCTTTCCACTTGATCAGTTATTGGTTCTGCCCCTGTCGTTTCCTACAATCCAAGATGGCTTCAATCTCAAACTCTTCTTCTCCATCCACCATTATAGCTTCTGGGGGTCCCACTTCACGATCCGGAAAGGGATTTGCTACGTCAGGCTTCAGTAGCGAAGCATGAAACACAGGGTGGATCCTAAATGAGTCTGGAAGCTCGAGTTCAAATGCTACCGGATTAATCTTCCTCTTAACTGGGAAGGGTCCCAAGTATCTGGGTCCCAGTTTCCTGGAAGGGCATGCCAGTTTCAGGTTTGCTGTTGAAAGCCACACGCGGTCACCAGTTTTCAGGTCCAGTTCCCCCCTTCTTCTTTTATCAAAGAATCTTTTACTATTTTCCTGTGCCTTGGAGATGGTTTCTCTCAACACCTGGTTGTTGGTAACAAGGAAGTTTAGTCTATCCTGGACAGCTGGCAAAGGAGAGTCCGGCACTAGTGTTGGCAAAAAAAGAGGGGTGGAACCCATAATTGGAAAAGAAGGGTGACTGCTCTGTGGTAGAGTGGGTGGAATTATTGAATGCAAATTCTGCCAGGGGCAGTAGTGAGGCCCAATCTTCCTGGGTGAAGGAGGAAAAACAACGTAGATATTGCTCCAACGTTTGGTTGGTACGTTCAGTCTGCCCATTCGTCTGGGGGTGGTAGGCTGAGGAGAAACTGAGTTTGATACCCAGGGCTTCACACAATGCTTTCCAAAACTTTGACGTGAATTGTACCCCACGATCAGAAACAATGTCACCAGGAATTCCGTGAAGCCTAACAATTTCTTTAATGAACACCCCGGCCGTCTCTGTTGCTGATGGAGTCCCCTTCATGGAGATAAAATGTGCCATCTTAGAAAGACGATCAACCACCACAAAGATGGATGAAAATCCTTCAGAAGGAGGAAGCTCAACAATGAAATCCATTGCGATCTTATCCCATGGTCTTTCTGGAATGGGCAGCGGTCTTAGTAATCCCCAAGCCTTGTTTTTACTGTTTTTATTCTTGAGGCAGGTTAAACAAGAACTAACGTAATCCCTGCAGACCTTTGCTAGATTGGGCCACCAGAAATGTCTTTGAACTAAGTCCATAGTCTTGTGTCCCCCGAAATGACCCGCCAAAGGATAGTCATGGCAGGCCTGTAGGATGGTAGTGCGCAGGTCCTGTGGTACAAATATTTTATTTCCCTGCCAGTAAAGCCCATCTCTTTCTTGAGGTTCCTGCCTGGAGGTAAGGAAGTTCTCAGGGATGCCTGACGGATCTGCGATACAAAATCGGATTGGGTTAACAGAAAATTTCCAGCTTGCAGGATAGTATCTGGAGCTGATGAAACTTCGGTCTCTGTGAACATGCGGGATAACGCATCGGGTTTGACATTTTTGGACCCTGGCCGGTAAGTGATATGGAAGTTAAAGCGTGAAAAAAAAAGAGCCCATCTCGCTTGTCTGGGTCTGAGGTGTTTGGCAGTTCTGAGATATTCAAAATTTTTATGATCCGTGAAGATCAATATTGGGTGTGCTGCTCCCTCCAAGAGGTACCGCCACTCCTCCAAGGCTGATTTTATTGCCAACAGTTCTCGGTCCCCCACATCATAATTTCTCTCCGATAACCCTAGTTTTTTGGAGAAGAAAGCCACGGGATGCATTAAAGACTTAGGTCCTTGACGCTGGGACAGGATGGCCCCTACAGCACTCTCAGAAGCATCCACTTCCAGGATGTACGACAAAGCAGGATCAGGATGCCTTAATACTGGAGCGGAGGTAAATAGTCCTTTTAGCTTGTCGAAAGCAGCTTGAGCTGCCTCAGTCCATTGGAAACGGTTTTGTTTCTTTGTGAGTTGTGTAATAGGTGCTATGATACCAGAAAAATTTTTGATAAATTTTCTGTAGAAATTGGAAAACCCGATAAAACGCTGTACCCCTTTCTTGTCGGTTGGAGGTGGCCAGGATATTATAGCCGAGACTTTCTGAGGGTCCATTGCCACACCCCCAGTTGATATTACCAAGCCGAGAAAATGAATGGTCTGACGTTCAAATTCACATTTCTCGGCTTTAGCGTACAATCCGTTCTGTCTCAGTCTGTGGAGAACTTGTAATTCTAGAGAAATTGAAAATATCAGAATATCATCCAGATAAACAATCATGAATAAGTCTAGGAAGTCCCTGAAGATGTTATTAACAAAATGCTGAAAAGTGGCTGGTGCGTTACAAAGTCCGAATGGCATGACAAGATATTCGAAGTGACCAAAACGTGTCCGAAAAGCCGTTTTCCATTCACCCCCCTCACTGATTCTGATTAAGTTGTAGGCACCTCGTAAGTCTAGTTTTGTAAATATTTTTGCAGAACGGAGCTCTGGGATCAGAGGAAGAGGATAGCGATTTTTGACTGTTAATCTATTCAATTCCCTGTAGTCTACGCATGGGCGAAGGGAATGATCTTTTTTCTCGACGAAAAATATTCCTGCGCCAGCTGGAGAAGAGGAGTGTCGGATGAACCCTTTCCTAAGATTCTCATTGATGTATTCTTTAAGGACCAGGAGCTCAGGCTCTGAAAGAGGGAAGATCCTTCCAAAAGGGATTTCTGCCCCAGGCAACAGTTCAATTGGGCAATCATAAACCCGGTGAGGGGGAAGGGTATCTGCCTTCTGTTTGTCGAACACTTCCAGGAAGTCATGGTATACAGATGGGACGAGTTTCCGGGTTTCAGATACGGATTTCAAGCAGCCGATGACTGGAACTACATGGTGGGAGGACTTGAGACAGTTCTGGAGGCAGTAGGAGGACTGGAAAATCACCTGGCCGGTAATCCAATTAATTTGGGGGTTATGGGCTTGCAGCCAGGGCATTCCCAGAATGATCGGGAATAATGGGGAGGAGATGACATCAAGGCATAACAGTTCTTGGTGATCTGGCAAAATGTCCGCGGACAAAGGTTGAGTTTCATGGGTAATAGGTCCTGATTTGATGCCTGACCCATCAGCTAGCTGTATGGAGAGTCGCTGTTGTTTGGGTCGCAGAGGAATGCTGTGCTGCTGGACGAAGGCATGGTCCATGAAGCAGCTGCAGGCGCCTGAGTCAATTATAGCCTGGACCCGGAGTGCCCCTTCTGGAAGCTGTAGTGAGACAGGAACAGCAATGTGAGCAGATCTGGTCAAAGTCAATACACAAGAATCGTAAGGAGGGGAGTCACACTTACGGGTTTTGTTGGGGCACATGCTTGCATAGTGGCCAGCTCCCCCACAATACAGACAGAGGTTATTCTGACGACGACGCTGCTTCTCCTCTGGTGACAGCGGTGAGCGAAGCAGGCCTATCTGCATTGGCTCTGGGGCTTCAGTAGTGGCAGTGGGTAGTGAGGAAGCAGGAACAGATGGACTGCTAGGTACTTTGGGCAACATCTATATGGGACGAAATTGGCTGGTCCTCTCAGATCTTCGTTCCCTTAAGCGACGATCGATCTGGATGGATAATTGGATCAAATCTTCCAAAGCACTGGGGACCCCAACTCGAGCCAGCTCATCCTTAAGTGCTTCAGAGAGTCCTAGACGGAACTGGTAGCGGAGAGCGGCATCATTCCATCGTGTATCAGAACTCCACCGCTTAAAGTCAGTTACATAGTCCTCTACCGGCCTGTGCCCCTGCTAGAGGGCGTGAAGGCTGGCTTCCGCTGTTGTGGTACGCTGGGGGTCATCATACAACTTAGCCATTTCATCCAGGAAAGAGTCCATGGAATTCAAAACAGGGCTGGCTTGTTCCATCAAACGGTGAGCCCATGTTTGGGGTTCACCCTGGAGTAGTGAGACGATGAACCCTACTTTAGTGCTTTCCAAAGAGAAGGTGCGTGGTTGTAGCAGGAAGTATAACTGGCACGCATTCTTGAAAGCGCGGAACTTGCTGCGATCTCCCGAGAATCTCTCAGGAGTAGGGACCCGAGGTTCTGGAGGTGGCACCACTACTGTGGGGACCGATGCTGATGTTGCAGGAGCAGAGGGTGGAGGTGCTGTGGCTGTCAGATGTGCTGAGGTGCCTGGAGATAGCGACTCTACTCTTTGTTCAAGTTGACGATAGCCATCTTGTAGGCCCTGGACTGCCTGGGTAAGGGCTGCAATCTGTTGGCACAGTGCTTCCATGGGTGAGGCTCCATGTGGCTGGATTGTACTGTCACGTACCTTACAGCGGAGCCCGAAATGATGAGGGTGGCCTTTTGTACGGTTCCGGTCCAAGCACCTCTGGTGGTGGGTACAGGGAGTGCGAGGGCAACGAAAGGGTGCAGGTGCCTGCAGGCAGGAGGCTGGAACTTGGAGATATAGGAACCTCTGCTGGGGAGATGTGGAAACTGATCACCAAACTTGTTCAGCGGGAGCCAGATCAGGATCAACTGCAGAATCAGGAACAGGCAGGAGTCGGCAACAGGCTGGCAGCGGGGTACCAAGTCAGAAGGCAAAACCGTAGTCAGGAACAGGCAGGGGTTGGCAACAGACGGGCAGCAGGGTACAGAATCAGGAAGCAGAGCCGTAATCATAAGTTCAAGCCAAGGTCAGTATTGCAAGTAGAGGCAGGTTCAGCAGGCAGGGGAGATCCAAGAGAATGGTCAGAAGATAGCCGGGTTTTCAGGAACAAGGTCAATCAGGCAGAGTAACAACAGGAACACAGGAACAAGCTGAAGACAATCCAGCACTGATGCTAGGAAGACTCTCTGTTTATATAGGGTGCTGTGTGCCAGGATTGGCGCCAACGTACGTGCGTACGCGCATGTGCATTAGCAGCTTAGCACATTGGCACATGCGCGTTAGTACATTAGCATTTTGGCACATTGCCGCATGTGCGTTAGCATATTAGTGCTTTTGGCATTCGCGGACGCGCGTTAGTGCGTGTGCGCATTCGCATAGAGGTGCCATTGTGCATGCCCACCCTGGATCTCATTTGCCTCTGGCTATGGTTCCGTGCATGCACCTTTGCATTAGCAGAATGAGGATTGGCAGCTGCTGCATGGAGACGGGTGCTTGCTGTGTGAGTTCTCTGACAAAATCTCTCAGGAGCAGGGACCCGTGGTTCAGGGAGTGGCACCACTACTGTAGGTATAGATGCTGAAGCGGAGGGTGCAGGTGCTGCGGCCGTTGGTTGTGTTGAGGTGCCTGGAGAGAGAGACTCCACTCGTTTCTCGAGCCGCTGGTAACCAACTTGCAGGCCCTGGACTGCCTGGGTAAGGTTTGCTATCTGTTGGCATAATGCGTTCATAGCTGAGGCCCCCCTTTCGGACTCCATGTGGTTGGATTGTACTGTTACGTACCTTACAGCGGAGTCCGAAATCACGAGGGCGGCCTCTTGCACGGTCCCGGTCCTAACACCCCTGGAAGACAGGAACTGCTAGGGCAACAGGAGGGTGCAGGTGCCTGCAGACAGGTGGCTGAAGATCAGGAACACCGGAGCCTTCGAGGAGGAGGTGAGACACAGATCACGGATAAGTCCAGGAACAATCTGGCTAGGACACTTTCAGAGTCAGGAACAGGCAGGAGTTGGCAACAGGCTGGCAGTGAGGTACACAATCGGAAGGCAGGCTTGTAGTCTGGGACAGGTAGAGGTTTGGCAGCAGACTGGCAGCGAAGTACAAGTTCAGGAGACAGAGCTGTAGTCAGAAGTTCAAGCCGGGGTTAATGCAGGTAGCAGAGGCAGACAAGCCGGGGTTAATGCAGGTAGCAGAGGCAGACAAGATGCAGGGATAATCCGAGAGAATGGTCAAGATCAGGATCAGGATCAATCAGGCAAGACAGCAACGTGTACACAGGAACAAGCTGAAGACAATCCAGCACTGACACCATGTAAGCTCTTCCTTTAAATAGGGCGCCGTGCACCATGATTCATTGGCGTGTGCGCGTATGCACATACTCCTGCTCGTGTAAGTGCGCCAGTGCGCATGCTTGGTCCGGGACTTGTTCGCTCTTGCCTACGCACGTTTGTATTGGAGGAACGAAGAATGACAGCTGGCGTACGGGAATGAACGTTTGCTACGATGGTTCTCTGACGATGATGCTGCCACCACCATGCTTCACTGTTGGGACTGTATTCGACAGGTGATGAGCAGTGCCTGGTTTTCTCCACACATACCGTTTAGAATTAAGGCCAAAAAGTTCTATCTTGGTCTCATCAGACCAGAGAATCTTTTTTCTCACCATCTTGGAGTCCTTCAGGTGTTTCTTAGCAAACTCCATGCGGGCTTTTATGTGTCTTGCACTGAGGAGAGGCTTCCGTCGGGCCACTCTGCCATAAAGCGCCGACTGGTGGAGGGCTGCAGTGATGGTTGATTTTCTACAACTTTTTCCCATCTCCCGACTGCATCTCTGGAGCTCAGCCACAGTTATCTTTGGGTTTTTCTTTACCTCTCTCATCAAGGCTCTTCTTCCCCCGATAGCTCAGTTTGGCCGGAAGGCCAGCTCCAGGAAGGGTTTTGGTCGTCCCAAACGTATTCCATTTAAGGATTATGGAGGCCACTGTGCTCTTAGGAACCTTAAGTGCAGCAGAAATTTTTTGTAACCTTGGCCAGATCTGTGCCTTGCCACAATTCTGTCTCTGAGCTCTTCAGGCAGTTCCTTTGACCTCATGATTCTCATTTGCTCTGACATGCACTGTGAGCTGTAAGGTCTTATATAGACAGGTGTGATGCTTTCCTAATCAAGTCCAATTAGTATAATCAAACACAGCTGGACTCAAATGAAGGTGTAGAACCATCTCAAGGATGATCAGAAGAAATGGACAGCACCCGAGTTAAATATATGAGTGTCACAGCAAAGGGTCTGAATACTTAGGATTATGTGATATTTACGTGTGTACATTAAAGCGGAGTTCCACACTTCATGCTTCACTTCCTGATTCCCTCACCTAGGATGGCGGCGGCAGCTGCCGAGAACCGAGCGGGTTCCTGGCGTCGCCTGCCGACATCGCTGGACCCTGGGACAGGTAAGTGGCCATGTATTAAAAGTCAGCAGCTGCAGTGGTGGAGGGCTGCTGACTTTTAATATTTTTTTTTTTGGCGGTTTAGGTGGACCCCCGCTTTAATGAGGAAAAAAGTGAACTTAAATGATTTTAGCAAATGGCTGCAATATAACAAAGAGTAAAAAATTTAAGGGGGTCTGAATACTTTCCGTCCCCACTGAATACAGTGCATTAAAAACATATTCATATAGTTACATAGTTACATAGTAGGTGAGGTTGAAAAAAGACACAAGTCTAACCTATGTGTGTGATTATATGTCAGTATTACATTGTATATCCTTGTATGTTGCGGTCATTCAGGTGCTTATCTAATAGTTTTTTGAAGCTATCGATGCTCCCCGCTGAGACCACCGCCTGTGGAAGGGAATTCCACATCATTGCCACTCTTACAGTAAAGAACCCTCTACGCAGTTTAAGGTTAAACCTCCTATCTTCTAATTTTAATGAGTGGCCACGTGTCTTATTAAACTCCCTTTTGCGGAAAAGTTCCCTATTGTGGGGTCATCAGTGCGATATTTGTAGATTGAAATCATATCCCCTCTCAAGCGTCTCTTCTCCAGAGAGAAAAAGTTCAGTGCTCGTAACTTTTCTTCATAACTAATGTCCTCCAGTCCCTTTATTAGTTTTGTTGCCCTTCTCTGTACTCTCTCCATTTCCAGCACATCCTTCCTGAGGACTGGTGCCCAGAACTGGACAGCATACTCCAGGTGCGGCCGGACCAGAGTCATGTAGAGCGGGAGAATTATCGTTTTATCTCTTGAGTTATTCCTTTAATGCATGCCAATATTCTGTTTGCTTTGTTAGCAGCAGCTTGGCATTGCATGCCGTTGCTGAGCCTATCATCTACTAGGACCCCCAGGTCCTTTTCCATCCTAGATTCCCCCAGAGGTTCTCCCTCCAGTGCAGTGGCAGTGCATCCATAAAGGGCACTCGAGCGCCACCCCCTCTCTCCTTTCACCCCTCTATCACCAAAGATAAATTCATGCATTCTACCTCCAGAGTCTTGGTGTGTTGTGGAGACTTCTCACCGTCCCGCAGAGTAACAGACACGGCCGCTAAACTTGATAAATTCCGCCATCAGGACGGACAGTCACAGGCCAAAGATGGCGGGTCCCCGTCCTCATCACTCACCTCTCGTGCTGCTGACAAGAGCGAGATCCTGGAAGCGATCGTCGCCTGCCAAAGTCGCCAAAGTCGAAACATTTGTTGGGCCTCGTGAAGGAGGAGCTGCTAATTTCTTGAGGAGCTGCTAATTACATCATATGGGCATGAGGCTATTTCACAATCGTTCATTGTGGAGCGTGCACATTGGATGCCTGCCAAAAAGCCCCCTCAGGGAGCACCACCGCAAGTCTTCATTGCAAAATTCCTTAATTATAAGGACCGCAACGCTATTCTCTGCCTAGCCAGAGAGAAGGGCAACATACCTCTGCATAGGACCAATTCCAGAGGGTTTCTAACAGCTGCAAGACCATGGAACCCAATTGATTGTTCCATCTGTGACAAGCTTATCGGATGGATGTCGTCTTATGTGGATACCTGAATCCGCTGCAGTTTTCCTGTCGATTATCCTAGGATACCTCGTGCTGCTTCCATTCATGCTTGTTTTATCTGGTGTCGCTGACATCCAGATCCATACGTTCCGGTAAGAGTACCCATTTCATTCCTTCTTTGTGATATCTGCTGTCAACAGTATATTTGATGTCTCCGATTGCCCACATGAAGATGTTCATTATCTGACTCCTTGGTTTCTCCACAAACCTTCATCGTTTGGGACATTAGTTGTCAAGACATTCACTTTTTTTGTCCTTTATTGTTTACACAAAGTTGTCCATCATTTGACGGACCATTTATTGTCACCACCATTACCTTTCATCCGAGATTCACCCTTCCTTTTTATTTCACTTGTGCTTTGCCACTTTATTAGGTTCACGTGTAGAGATTTCTTACGTGTTTATCCGCATGTTTTTTATTATTACCATTTTTTAACATTTTTCAGACTATGTAGCTGTTTCACGCAGCTTTTATTAGCGCTACATTCACATTCACCTATACCTCTGCATAACCATCAGATCATGGCATTTCCAGACTTCTCTGCGGAGGTCCAGAGGCAACGCAGCCAGTTTACAGACATCAAGAGATGCCTGCGAGTCCACCATTTCAAATATGCGATGTTGTTCCCTGCTCGCCTCCGTGTCGTTGGTGAGGATCGTGTCCATTTCTTTGAGGAGCTGGGAGCTGCCAATGCCTGGCTGAACCCTACTTGAGCCATGAGTACTGTGAGGGCCACTGCTTGACAATTGTCTCCCTTGCACCGGACGATTCTGCCCAATATCCCACTTTGATTTCTGTTTTGGCTCTAGATTTTGCAGAGGGCTGTGCACTCATGTTTGGACCGCTTATTTTAGTCCATGTTCTGTCTTCTTGCCACATTGGTGCACCCCTCTCTTTACTGACACTGGGCAGCCTGATACCCAGGATAAAAACCTTGCCACCTATGGAACTACCTCGTGCAATACTGCCGCCTGCGGTCTCGGCGGAGCTTTGTGGTCAGTCTCTCCATCCCCATTATTGACCACGGCCGGCGAGCCACCGGAGTGCCGCTGCACGCAGTGCTTTTCAGAGAAATCACTCTTTTTATTTTACTTTTTTCTGTTTTAAGTCTGTTGCCCCAGATGGTGGTTTGTGTTTTTATTGTGTAGGGTGTTTTGATTGTTTTTCTTGGTGTCTAATTTCTATGTTTATTACTCATATCTGACCATAAGTATGTTGCTATCTACTCATATGCTGATTGTATGGCGTACTTTAATATGCATTTTATCACAACTTTTCTTTATAGGGGTTTCCTTGACCTTTCAGCCCTCACCTTGTTTTATATTTTTCTATGGCTAGGTTGAAATTTCTAACATGGAATGTCTGTGGCTTAAGAGATAAACTGAAATGCACTGCAGTCTTGTCCTTTCTTAAGGGCCAGAGGGAAGATGTGAGAGTCCTGGTTGAGACCCATATCCAGGGATATTTGCAGCGAGCGCTGCCGCGCCCCTGGATTAGATGGGCATTTCATGCCACTCATACCATATATTCCAGGGGCCTCTCGGTGCTTGTAATCAAGTCAGTGTCCTTTACAGTCCAATCACTATTTGTTGGACCCCAGGGTAGATATGTATTTCTGCACACTAAGATAGCACACTAAACTTAAAATCAGTTTACTGTATCAGATAAGGCAGTGATTGCGATTGGTTGCCAGAGGTTACAGTATATCATTACCACTTACTGACTGGGTGCTAGAGGTTACAGCACACATTACGGCTCACTGATTAGTTGCTAGAGGTTACAGCACATGATTTCTTCTTGTTGATTGTTTGCTAGAGATTACTGTACAGTAATACTGCTCACTAATTGGTTGCTAGAGCTTACAGCACATCATCTCTTCACTGCAGAAGGGCATGATATACATATGAATATGAACCCCACCGCTATTTATATATGAATTCCCCCATTATTTACATATGAATGATGGTTCTTTACATGTAAACACAGGGTCTGCAGGTGAGTCATCTGTACACCACAATAGGGCAGAGATGGGCAGCACTATTAACAGCACTTAACACTGAGATATCAGGACACAGCACAGGACTAAAACTTCAAGGGACAAGGGAATTCAAACTGGGGTAGTTGGCAAGTATGAGGCAGCTGCTTTGGGCCCCACAACAATGACATGGCCCAGGGCAGCTGCCCCTTTTGCCCTCCCTTAAAGACGGCCCTGACTACACCGGCTTTATGGTTGGGAGATTTAAATATGTTGGCCAATCCCTATCTGGACCGAATGGGCCTGGGATCACAGACACCTATGCTAGATCGGGACACCAGGTTCAATCGCCTAATGACGAGCTTTAATTTGGTAGACACCTGGCGACACTTATATCCAAAGCGGTAGGCCTACTCTTGTTTCTCTAGTTCCCACTCTACTATGTCCCGGATAGATTTCATTTGGCTCTCTCCTACCCTAATTCCCAGGTTGCAAAATGCTGGGTTTGGGCCCCGACTATTATTGAATCATCCCCCCTATTGGGTCGAGCTGACACCATACAACAACCCCCCGCTTATTAACCAACGTTAACTCATTTCTATATAGACCATATTTCCTAGGTGCTTATTAATGTCTCTCTCATTTTTAAAAATGTAATATTTATTTTATTTTTTACTTTTTCCCTAAAATACGTGCATTAAATTTTTTAATTTTTTTATGACACATTGTATCTCATGTGCATTTTGTACTTTTGCATATACATGCCACTGTATGCGTTTATTATCTACCACTATATTGGCAACCAATGTGAGTACCAGCTCTGAATATTTAGAAAATTTTTTATATTTTTTAGAACATTTCTCATATTTTTTGTTTTTCACATTTTATTTATTATCTCCCTATTTATTCTGGAGATATCATTCGGCCTCCATACCAGATGGCTGTCACCGTTTTTATTTTATTTGGTAAGAGTTTTTCTTTTTTTCCATAGCTAATCATTAAGTATGCTTTCCATTTTTATTCATTAATTACATCTAACATAATATTAATGTTTATTTTATATTCTTACTTTATTTAAGCCCCCAGTAATGTCTTTTACATCCCTATGCATAGTTCGCAACATTGTAAAAAAAATTTTAGGGACACTTTTTTGTCTGTAGGCGAAGTCTTATTATAATTAGGGGGCGGGGCATGCATTTGTAGGTGTGGCACGGGTGTAAGTAAAAATGTGGCGCGCGGAGCGCGTCGAGGCGAAAAATGGGCGTGGTTTATGCAAAATAGTGGGCGTGTCTTAAATGGCTGTGGCTCAAATGGGGTGTGGTTAGAGTCTGAGATGAATAAGGGATGGAGAGGGAAAGGGGGGAGAGGGATGGAGGGACAGCAGCCCCAGATCCTACACAACAATAGAAATATGTGTATTCCAGAAAGTTTAACAATCAGCAGATAAAGATACTCCCAACACCTGGTGTTAGCACTTCAATCATCCCGGCACCATGGTTGTTATGGTGTCAGGATGATTGAAGTGCATTATTTCTATTATTACATTGTAATATAAAATGAAATAATTCAACTCACCATAATGCCGAATCAGTGGGATCCCTGAGCATGTCGCCTGCCACCAACCGTCCGTCCTTGCATCAGGTGCCCCCAGCAGAGTCCCCTCTTGCATCAGGTGTCCCAGCAGAGTCCATCCTTGCATCAGGTGTCCCCAGCGGAGCCCCCCCTTACATCAGGCGTCACCAGCGGAGCCCCCCTTACATCAGATGTCCCCAGCGGAGCCCCCCTTACATCAGGTGTCCCCAGCGGAGCCCCCCTTACATCAGGTGTCCCCAGCGGAGCCCCCCTTACATCAGGTGTCCTCAGCGGAGCCCCACTTACATCAGGTGTCCCCAGCGGAGCCCCCCCTTAAATCAGATGTCCCCAGCCGAGCTAGGGTTGCCACCTTTTCTTCAAATCAAACCCGAACACTTTAGCAGCGCACAGCAATTTGTTTTATAATATAACCTATACATATATTTTGCAATTAAATAACATTTCTAATCATATGCATTTAATCACAAGAGTCCCCCTTTACATCTGAATCCACAGAGTTCCCCTTTTACATCTGAATCCATAGAGTTCCCCTTTTACATCTAAATCCACAGAGTTCCCCCTTTACATCTGAATCCACAGAGTTCCCCCTTTACATCTGAATCCGCAGAGTTCCCCTTTTACATCTGAATCCGCAGAGTTCCCCTTTTACATCTGAATCCGCAGAGTTCCCTAACACTGTAAGGGGGGACTCTGTAGACTCTGATGTAAGGGAGAACTCTGGGGACTCTAACATAAGGGATGCTCTGGGAACCCTGATTTAAGGGGGAACACTGAGTACTCTGATGCAAGGTGAGGACACTGTGGCCTCTGGTGTAAAAGGGAACTGTGATATAATAGGTGCTCTGAGAACCCTGATTTACCTTAGTGTACTCACTCAGAGGCAGGAGAGAGAAGGGGGGAGACTTCAGTCAGAGACAGGGATGGATGGTGAGCTCACTCACACCTTGGTAGTCAGCACCTCTCATCTAGATGTATCTGAGGCTGCTGGACTTCAAATTTCCGGCCCCAACTTTCCTTTTCTGAGGTACAGCACTGGGGATTGGAGTGTGGGCAGACACAGAGGGGTAGGGGCTGGAGAAAGAGGAGCAGATCGAGCCCTCTCCCATCTGCATGTGGGAGGAACTGTTAGTGCTGGCTTTGGGCAGTGTGAAAGAGAGTGTTACAGACACTTTCAGCTTGGACAACTGCAGCCAGCAACCCTGCTGGGAGGCCATAGTCCAGTCTGAATAATGTGTCCGGGTTTCAGGCAGTTTGAAACCCGGACACATGATTTCAAACCCGAACTGTCCGGGTGAATCCTGGACAGGTGGCAACCCTAAGCGGAGCCCCCCTTACATCAGGTGTCCCCAGCGGAGCCCCCCTTACATCAGGTGTCCCCAGCGGAGCCCCCCCTTACATCAGATGTCCCCAGCGGTGCCCCCCTTAAATCAGGTGTCCCCAGCGGAGCCCCCCCTTACATCAGGCGTTACCAGCGGAGCCCCCCTTACATCAGATGTCCCCAGCGGAGCCCCCCTTACATCAGGTGTCCCCAGCGGAGAGCCCCTTACATCAGGTGTCCCCAGCGGAGCCCCCTTACATCAGGTGTCCCCAGCGGGGCCCCCCTTACATCAGATGTCCCCAGCGGAGCCCCCCCTTACATCAGGTGTCACAAGCGGAGCCCCCCTTAAATCAGGTGTCACCAGCAGAGCCCCGCCTTACATCAGATGTCCCCAGCGGAGCCCCCCATTACATCAGGTGTCCCCAGCGGTGCCCCCCTTACATCAGGTGTCCCCAGTGGTGCCCCCTCACATCAGATGTCCCCAGCGGTGCCCCCCTTACATCAGATGTCCCCAGCGGAGCCCCCCTTACATCAGGTGTCCCCAGCGGAGCCCCCCTTACATCAGATGTCCCCAGCGGTGCCCCCTTACTATAAGTGTCCCCAGCGGAGCCCCCCCTTACATCAGGTGTCACCAGCAGAGCCACCCCTTACATCAGGTGTCCCCAGCGGAGTCCCCCCTTACATAAGGTTTCCTAGTAGGTCTCCGCCGGCCTGGTTGTAGAACCCCCACCCTTTTCCATAACAGGTCGGAGCGAAGCGGGGCGGGGGGGTAGGCGGGGCGGAGTGGGGCGGAGGGTGGGCAGTGACACAGGAGCTCCGTCTAGCCGCCCAGCCGTGTTCCTGGTGTTCCTGGTCTTCTTAAAAATGGCGGCCGGCGGAGACAATGTCTCCACCAGCCGCGGACCTCTAGCGGTGGTGGCGGAAAATCGTAAAAAAACTGATTTCTCGGGACATTTCCTGGGAAACAATAAAATCTGGAAAATAGTCTAAATCCCGGAAATGTCCCGGGAAATTCGGTACAGTTGGTAAGTATGCCTATGCCTTTTCTCAGCATAGTCTGCTATTATACTAGATCACTCCTCCTCATTCCTGTTTTGGTTTAACACAATGAGGATTGGAACACAGGCAGCCGTGCCATCTTGCCTCATACCCAGAAGTGATCTAAACAATAGTCTGGTTTTACTTCCTTGCTTCCAAAGTGAGGCTTGACACTCAAGCGGTGACGCCATCTTGTCTGAAACAGGAAGTAAGTGCAGATTAGCTATAATTGAACACCAGAGCTGTTGCTCATTTGGGGGCTTATTCATCTATATATAGACAGTGATTGTGGGTGACCAGAATTTCTTGCTGGTACACAGTTATTGTCTCTTTTTCAAGCGCTTGTATTCCTATTGGCAAATGTAAGTGTAATACTTATGATTTTATCTGGAATAAATATCCTATACAGTATTACGCTATGTGCCCTATCTCTTTCCTTTATCTATGGTTTGGCTGATTTGCATCTGTATGTAAGCTGTGTCTACTCTGCTGAATTCAACGGAACATCCATCCAGACGCTGTATTCCATACATTGAACTGGTGCCTCATTGGTTACCTTCCAAGCTTGATTGGCTTGTCAGGTGTACACCTGTACAAGTCCAATCATTCTGGTAAGAGACTAGTACTTTCAGTGGTGGTCTTCTCATGGTTATTTACCATTCACTTTGATGTCTGCTTAAAGTGGAGTTCCACCCTAAAGTGGAACTTCCACTCATCAATTTCCTCCCCCCCTCCGGTGCCACAATTGGCACCTTTCAGGGGGGAGGGGGGTGCAGATACCTGTATAATACAGGTATCTGCACCCACTTCCGGGTATAGCTAGCCGCAGCTAGCCGCAGACTCCCCGCCCACCCCCGTTATGTTGTGGGAAATACACAGTTCCCACAACACAACGGGGTCCAGTGTAGACGCGCAGCGTGGCTCGCGCATGCGCAGTAGGGAACCGGGCAGTGAAGCCGCAACGCTTCACTTCCTGATTCCATTAGTAAGAATGGCGGCGGCAGCACCAGAGGATCGAGGGACGGTTCGTTCTCGGGTGCCGACATCGCTGGACCCCGAGACAGGTAAGTGTCCTTATTTTAAAAGTCAGTAGCTGCAGTATTTGCAGCTGCTGACATCTAAAAAAAATGTTTTTCGCGAAACTCCGCTTTAAGATTTTAATGATCGCCACATGCTTGTTTTGGATCACTCACCACAGGGATTCACCATTATATGTGGTCCCTTTTCATCACATATGGACATTTATTTTTATTGATCTTTATATTGGTCATATGTTACTTTATTTATTGTATATTTATGTCACTGTTCACATATTATTTCACTTCTTTTATTGTGACATTATTGTCGACAATTACATTCTTGGTATTTATTTGTTTATAGCGCTGCACGCCCCCTCCTTTTTTTTTTTTAACCCCCCCACTACTGAACTGGGAGACTGAATCCTTTCTGGTTAACTGTTCTTCCTAACACTGATAGAGTGGCCATGGAATAGGGGTTCTTTTTTGACAATAAGGCCGATAAGTCCTCCCCACTGCTAGTATGGGAAGCATTTAAAAAAAATGCCAAAATGCTCCTCACCGAATACATCTCCAGGTTTAGAAGAGATTCTAAGTCTGGCTATGTTCAAGTCACTGCTCTCAGTTTATTGAACTGGAGGAACGTTATGTGATATCACCCTCGCTGTGCCAGGAGTGAGCTCGATATAAATTATTTTTTAGTAAACAAAGAATTTTTGAACAGGGCGTGCGCCCGGGTAAACCGCTGGCATATTTGGCACATCTGGATTCCAGACCTCCAGTGGTTATTACCCTACAGTCTGATACGGCAGGCGTCCTCACGGATCCTGCTATGATTGTCAGGGAGTTTGCAGATTTTTTCCAAGAAGTCTACACATCTAAAGTTAGCTATCCTCTGCAGGATCTGGAAAACCTTCCCGATGACCTCACGCTCCCCAAATTGACTAATGAACAGGTGGATATGTTGAGGGCTCCGCTCTCAGCAGACAACATTAACCTTGCTCTTTCGCATTTTGCGAAAGCTAAAGCCCCTGGCTCTGATGGCCTACCTATTGAATTTTATGCCCATTTTTCTTCTTAGTCCCTATAATTCTTGCTCTTTATCAAGCAATATTCAAGGCCACTGCCCTTCCAGAATCTATGCGTGAAGACATCATAGTTCTCATCCCTAAGCCTGGCAAGGACCCTCACCTACCTGAATCCTACAGGCCTATCTCGCTATTGCAAACTGACATTAAAATATTGGCCAAAATCTTAGCTTTATGCCTTAATAAAGTTATTCTCTCCCTAATTCATCCCGATCAAATGGGTTTCATGCCAGCGAAAAACGCAGCCTTTAATACTAGACATCTCTTTATAAATATGCAGGCTTCCCATCACCAAATAGGATCTAGAGTAATTGTCTCCCTTGACACAGCTAAGGCCTTTGATTTGGTTGAGTGGCAGTACCTGTGGCAGTGTCTTCGCTGCTTTGGGTTCGGGCCCCAACTTTATCAAATGGCTCGCTATCCTCTACAATGACAGGCCAGGGTAGTAGCTAATGGTTGGACCTCTGGCGCCTTCCCACTTTCAAGGGGGGCACAACAGGGGTGCCCCATTTCACCCCTTCTATACGCGCTGGCGGTGGGTCTTAGGGCACATCCGGATGTTCGCGGACTGACATCTGGTTCAGTGGAGGAGAAGGTGGGGCTATATGCTGACGATATGATACTGTATTTATCAGACTCTATCCCCTCCCTTCTGACGGCCCTAGAGATTATTGAAAACTTTGGTAGATTTTCGGGACTTAAAATTAATTGGTACAAATCCCAGATTCTCCCTATAGATATGTTTCCTCCGTCACGGGACCAGGCCATTTTGCCCCTAGTCAGAGTTAGTACCCTTAAACACTTGGGAATTCAGATTTCCCAGTCCACGGCCAACTTTGTCTCATTGAATGTGGAGCCCCTACTCCCGCTCATTAAATCTAAAATCCAGACGTGAGCAAGATTGCCAGCGAGTGTGATGGGGTGAATAGGTCTATTCAAGATGATATTGTTACCCAAAATTTTGTATGTGCTCTGGCATTCTCCAGCATACATCCCACTTAGGTAGTTTAACTGCTTGCCGACCAGCACACGCCGCTGTATGTCGGCAGAATGGTGCTGGAAGGCAAAAAGGCGTACAGGTACGTCCCCTTTAACTCGGCGGGCACCCAGCAGACTCGATGTCTGCCGGGTGCCCGCGATCGTGTCACAGAGAGGAAGAACAGGGAGATGCTTTTGTAAACAAAGCATTTCCCCGTTCTGCCTAGTGACAGGACAGTGATCACAGCTTTCTCTCATCGAGAGCTGTGATCACTGTCCTGTGTGTTGAAGTCCAGCCCCCTAACAGTTAGAATCCCTCCCTAGGACACACTTAACCCCTTCACTGCCCCCTAGTGGTTAACCCCTTCACTGCCAGTGTCATATCCACAGTAATCAATGCATTTTTATAGCATCGATCGCTGTATAAATGACAATGGTCCCAAAATAGTGTAAAAAATGTCCGATGTGTCCGCCATAATGTCGCAGTCCCAATAACAATCGCAGATCGTCGCCATTACTAATAAAAAAAAAATTAAAAAAATAAATGCCATAAAACTATCCCCTATTTTGTAGACGCTATAAATTTTGCGCAAACCAATCAATATACGCTTATTGTGATTGTTTTTTTATTGTTTTTTTTTTACCAAAAATATGTTGAATACATATCAGCCTAAACTGAGGAAAAAATTGTTTTTCTATGTATTTTGGGGGATATTTATTATAGCAAAAACTAAAAAATATTGCGTTTTTTTTTTTTCAAAATTGTTGCTCTTTTTAGTTTATAGCGTAAAAAATAAAAACCGCAGAGGCGATCAAATACCACCAAAAGAAAGCTCTATTTGTGGGAAATAAAGGACGTCAATTTTGTTTGGTACAACGTTGCACGATCGCGCAATTGTCAGTTAAAATGACACAGTGCCAAATCGCAAAAAGTGCTCTGGTCAGGAAGGGGGTAAAATCCTCCAGGGCTGAAGTGATTAAAATCAATGGACACACTGCTACAATTCTTTATATGGGGGCCCAGTAGGCACAAACTATCCTGGAAGGTTCATCCACCTATGTCTGAGGCGGAGAGACAGCTACAGACACACACGGCTCTAGTATCTTTCAAAGAGATTTTCACCCTCCTCCATCCCCCTAGAGTACAGGACAGCGTTCTCCCCTTAGGACGCAGACAGGCTGCAATCTCTCCTCCATCCAGCCCCTGAGACAGGACAGGTCCACACTACCCCACAGTCCCACTTCAACAATTTAAAGGAGAACACACATACCTTCAACATAAGACATAGAACGTTTGAACGTGGATTGGTATGGAACACAGAAAAACTTACTTTTCATCTCAGGCTACACTTCCCAACTAGCCATTCCTTTTATGTACACATGTTGGCCTACCGGCCCATACAGACTGTGCCCTGGTTCTGAAAGGCTCTGATGAAGAGGTTATCCTCGAAACGCGTCAGCCGACTCTAAACACTTACCTCAACATGGGCTTGTGTTACTTTTAACCTATTTTTAATTTCCATGCTTTACATATTTTGTTACCTGTTTGCATGATACGTAGTATTGGTATTATTTATTTGTTTTTATTTCATATGAATACATTTTACACTTTTTGATGTGAGCAATTGATCACGCACCCTCCATCCATCTTTCTCCATATATCCTGGAAGGTTCTTCAGAGTCCAAATTCATTAGAGGGCCATTCAGTCCCGGAAATTGGGTCTTACTACCTGGCAGCACAGCTCTCCCATATATATCACATAGACAAGTCAGACAAACACAGATATCTGGCCCTAGTATGTAGTCCAGCGGACTCACAATGC
Organism: Aquarana catesbeiana; assembly: GCF_042186555.1. NCBI lineage: Eukaryota > Metazoa > Chordata > Amphibia > Anura > Ranidae > Aquarana > Aquarana catesbeiana. The sequence continues at coordinate 222,144,486 of NC_133335.1, forward strand.
CCGCACCCATTTTGTGATGTATTACGTGGCCTGAAAGGCTCTCTGGTGTTTCCAAATCGCTCTGGCCTTTCATTTCAACATAAGAGGGCCTGGGACCTGGTGATGTCCAGAATGGACTGTTCTGTATTCCATGGCAATACACCTCTATGGTACAATAACCTCTTTCCGGAGCTTCTACAGGCGCCTGATCCCACAATTTGGATATCTAAGGGAGTATACCTATTGTCACATGTTCTTCATAATGGAGAGATTAAGACGTTTGATCGGTTGAAGGTAGAATTTAACCTCCTGAACGATATGCTTTTGCGCTTCTTTCAGGTGCGACATGCACTCCATGCTCAGTTTATGGGTACTTATCCTGTTCTATCATCTCTAGATGTCTTGGATGTGCTATGCAGTGATGAACCACGTCAGCTCATATCTGTTTTCTATAATATGCTCATCAACCCAGCTGTGGCTAAACTAGCATATTCTATCAAGCTGAGGTGGGTGGACGGGGTTGGAGAGTTATAAAATGAGGATAGGGGTGAGGTGCTGGAAACTTACAAGCTGGTGTCCCCCAAACTGTCTGATAGGCTTACACAAGTTTATATTACACATAAGGCATACTTGACCCCGCAAAGAATGGCTACATTTTGCTCTTCCCACAGTTCTATGTGCACTAGGTGTTTGATTTCTGTTGGCACCTTTGATCACCTCTTTTGGCAGTGTCCTCGCATTCAAGGATACTGGTTGCAGGTCGTTCAGTTCCTCCACGATCAGATGGGCTCTCAGGTGTCGTTAGATCCCAAGCAATGCCTTTTGGGCTTATTTCCCGATACCGGAATAGATAAATATACACTTCAGTTCCTCCATGAAATGTTGTTAGCAGCTAGAAAGCTAATAGCCCGGAATTGGATTCAGATGGCCGCCCCCACGTTTGCTGCCTGGCTTGCTGAAATAAGCAACACCTTACCCTACAAAAAGGTTATTTACATTAGTAGAGGTTGCCCAGGCAAGTACAACAAAATCTAGGATAGATGGCTACAATCCTCTTCCACCCGTGCCTCTTAATCTGTATAGTATTCTTTTTATCGGCATAGTCTAGCCTCCTTTCTATTGTTTGTATGTCTTTATATCTACCGTATGATTATCACTGTATATGGAAATAATTGACACCAGTTTTTGTTTCTTTTGTTTGTTTATTGGGTTGTAAGACTCTTTATATTATATACATGGCATTGTACAGCTGTCCTGTATAAACCTTTTGTATTAAACTCAATAAACCTTTGTTTCTAAAAATCCATAGTTCAGCGCCCTGTATGTAGATCAGGAGGCCGGGCGCATTGATAGGGGGGACAGGCCGCCACTGGTAGCCACCTTCTAACAGGAAGTCAGATCAAAATAGGAAAAAAATAAGTTTAGAGAAGGATGAATGCAATAGAAGGTTCTTCTTGCCTACCTTCTCCCCTTTCCCTCTCTCAGGCTTGGATATTGTTGTGTGTGGGTTTTGTTTTTTTAAACTTTATTAGACCCCTTTCACACTGGGGCGGTTTGCAGGCGTTATTGCGCTAAAAATTGGGCCTGCAAACCGCCCCTAAACAGCCTCCGCTGTTTGTTCAGTGTGAAAGCCCGAGGGCTTTCACACTGAAGCGGTGCGCTGGCAGGAGAAGTAAAAATCTCCTGCAAGCCGCATCTTTGGAGCAGTGAAGGAGCGGTGTATTCACCGCTCCTAAACCGCTCCTGCCCATTGAAATCAATGGGACAGCGCGGCTATACCGCGGTAATACCGCGGCTATAGCCGCGCTATACGAGGGGTTTTAACCCTTTTTCGGCCGCCAGCGGGGGGTTAAAACCGCACCGCTAGCGGCCGAATACCGCGGTAAAACAGCGCTAAAAATAGCGCTGTTTTACCGCCGACGCCCCCTACCGCCCCAGTGTGAAAGGGGCCTTAGAAATAGATTCTCACCTAGGTGAAAATTAAGTTCGCAGTTACTGCCTCATCAGCTATTCTTGTATGTGTGAAGATGTGCAACAGGGTTTTGGGTACTGGAGTCATAAACACTCTGCTCTGTACGGACATGTGCGGTAATTCATCCAAGCTTGCGTATACATGCCAGGCCAAGCAGAGCCCTTTGGTACATCTGCACAGGAGCCAGATATAAATAATGTTTCCTTTTACTGGAGTTTAGTGTCACTTTATAGCACAATATTTGTGCTTTACCCCCCACTACAGAAATGCTTACCCACTTCCCGACCAGCAACGTACCCATACGTCGCTGGACTTTTGGTGGTTATACTGGGGTGATTCCTGCTACGGTTTTTAGAGCAGACGGTTTGCTCTATTGTAAATGAAATCCTAGTGGCTAACTAGCCACTGGATTTCTTTTACAAGCAGGGGGAGGGGGCACCCCCCCCCCGCCGCCTTTCACAGCTTGCTTGTGTTCGCACCACTGGGAGACTTGAGTGACCAGCTGACGCGTCCACCGGCTGGCTGGACAGCCAAACAAAGTCAAGATTGGGTTTGATCGGCTCTCCTCTATAGTAATCTGGAAGCGATGACATTACATCACTTCCAGTTTACCCAGATGTCAACGGGCCATTTAAATAAATCAAAAGCATTTACAAAAAAACAATCTTTGGTGTTTTGAATGCTGTTAAGGGCAGAGGAGGGATATGGGGTCTTAAGACCCCAGATCTCTTCATAATGTCTATTGCTGTCACAAGGATGTTTAAATTCCTTGTGACAGCAATAAAAGTGACAACATTTTTTTTTTTTTAAACAGTGTAAAAAAAAAAAGAAAAAAAAAGTCAAGTGTCCCAGTCCCTCCATGCTCTCGCACAAAGCAAACGCGCGCGTGGGACCTGCACACACGCAGCGATTGTCCCACACATGTGAGGCATCACTGCAAACGTCAGATCATGGGCAGTAATTCTAGCACCAGACCTCCTCTGTAAATTTAAATTGGTAACCTGTGAAGGCTTTTAAATTGTTACCTATGAAAAGTAAAATTTACATTGTTGCCATTGCATGGACGTGCACAGGTTTTAAAGCGTGACATTAAAGTGTTTGAAGAAAAAAGGCCCACAGGTAAAATCCCTGTGTGCAAATAGCGCTTGCAATGATTATTATAAATTATGCAAATAAACAGTGCTCCAATAAATCATGACAGAACATCAAACAATAATAAAATCAAAACAATGGTGTAGAAAGTGCTCAATCCCAAATGATCATGGGCAAAAACGTCAAACAATAAGTGAAACCAAAACAGTTGTGTATATAGTGCTCATTCCAGATGGATAGTGACATACAATTAACCAATCTTTAACTTGGAATAAAGTGACTTGTGCTCTCTTCGATTTCAATATAACCTTTGTGCCACCAATTGACCACATATGTGATTTAGGTCCCTACTCAACAGATGTACTTGACCCTCTTGTCATATGACAAAGAGGTCAAAGATCGCTTTTGTGGTCTCTCACAGACCAAGGATATCCTCTGGCTGCTCACCAGTATCCTTTTCCCACAGCTGCGTCACTGGTGTCTCTCGTGGCAAAATTGGTTGTTTGGGGAGAAAGAGGAGAAAGATAGGCCTCTCATAGTGTAAAAAAGTTTCCACTTTATCTAAAAATAGTCTGTATCTTTTGTATATTCAGCAAATATATGCAAAAGATTAAAATCATGGGCATCCCATTAATGCAGCGGGAGCCCCTGATCGCTTGACTCTGGTATGGTTTGGTATCTGTTTACTCGGCGTAACATCATAATCTTTTATGCATTACAAAATAATTGAGTTACGTATTTTGTTTTTTTTACATTAAAATTCAAAATAGTGTATTTTTTCCCCAAAAATTGTGTTTGAAAATCTGCTGCGCAAATACCGTGTGACACAAAAAATTGCAACACCCACCAATTTATTCTCTAGGGCCTCTGCTTTAAAAAAACATATAATGTTTGGGGGTTCTGAGTAATTTTCTAGAAAAAAATACTGATTGTTACATGTTAGCAAAAAGTGCCAGAAAAGGCTTGGCCTGGAAGTGGTTACCTTTTGCATATACTTGAATTTCTTCTCCTTGTCAGCTTGTGTTTCATTCAGCAGTCTTTGGAAGACTTTAAGGAAAGTTTTTCCGCTAGCCATGATAGTTTGTTTCCAGAAATCTTTATCTTTACTTTTTTTGTGCTTCCTACAAAAAGGAATGAAAAAGTTATTGGATCACAAAGAAAGTACATCTGCTCTTTATAATGTATATAATGTAGTTTATTTTTTGCAGACCTTTTCTATATTTTTTTTCCAGTCATTTCACTGCATAATCATTAACAGCTTAGCGCCCACCCACGGTGTACTCCGGAAGAGCGGCCACTGTAGGCAAAGCAACATACCCGCACATCGCTGCCTACTTCCAGGTTTCGCACAAATAACGGCCCCCGGCCAGCACCCGCTGTGATTGTACACAGAAGGAGCCTATCAGCAAGTCCCAGCCAATGATTCACGCCCGGGACCTGCTGATCGGCTGCATACAATCACAACCCAGAGCTCTGTGTTGGTAAATAACACAGAGCTCTGTACAGAGAAAACAATCTGTCAGTTTCTTATCCCTGAGAGATCTCTTAGTAAAAGCAGCACACATTACTCTTTGTTAGGCACATATTTAACCCCTTAATCACCCTAGATCGGTGGTTCTCAACCTTACTAGTGCCGAGACCCCTTGATAAAATTTCCCAAGTTGTGGGGGCCCCTAACAGTAAAAGAATTTTCGTAGCATGGGTTGTCAGCACCCAAGGTAAGACAAGTCATTTGCACCCCTAACCCATGGACATTTAGCGCTCCCTGAGTCTCTTCCACTCGTACAGTATTAAAACCCCTTATGGTACATTTTAGGATGTACCACTCGATTTGTTCTCCTTTCTTTCCCTTTTATCTCTCTGTATCCTAATTTCTTGGGGTTTTTTTCCCCCATCCCTCTCTCTAGCCATCTTTCTTGTTCTCTCTCTTATTCTTTCTCTCCTTTTTCTTTGTTCCTCTCCCTTCCATGTATTCTCTATTTTTATTCCTTCTCTTACTCCTTGGTGGGGGGGGGGGGGGGGGGGTGGGATGAGTGGCTGTGCTGGCGGGGAGTTGGCATGAGTACCAGTGCTGGTGGGGAATGGGATGAGTGGCAGTGCTGGGGGGAGTTCTGATCAGCCAACTTAGGTGCTCTTACTCAAGGTCATCTGCTGATCTGAGAACTGTAGTGGGGACTTTTATTGACAACTATAATCACAGGTAGTGTTACTCACTGTATATCTGACTTTGTGGTGTCTCGCAGCAGTGACATCTATGCCGAAATAAGGAGATAGGGTTTCCTTTAGCCCCTCCCAGTTCACATTCCTCACCATGAGGAACCTTTAGTCTCTGCCCCCCAGCCATGCCGTGAACTGAATGGGCAGCTGCGAAGAGGCTGAGTGGGCGGCTGCGAAAAGGCAGGGAGAGCGGTGCGGGATTCAGGAACAGCCCAGGATTTTGTGACCCCTGGCAAATCTTCATTCGACCCCCTAGGGGGTCCCGACCCCCAAGTTGAGAACCACTGCCCTAGATGTTAACCCCTTTCCAGCCAGTGTCATTAGTACAGTAACAGCATATAGTATTATCATT